>NW_024412376.1:21426331-21475494 GCF_014898765.1 Herpailurus yagouaroundi
TATATATATATATATATAGAAAGCTATTGCTCTTCAGGAAGCAAATGCAAAGATCGTGTAGACCCAGTCAGAGTTGAAATAAAATTTTGGTGTTCTCACTATAATGTAATTGTGCACTAATGTATAAATCCTGCTGGAAGATCATATGGGGATTGACATATAAAAAGGATGTCTTTAAAATCATATAGGGGCGCCTGGGTGGCGCAGTCGGTTAAGCGTCTGACTTCAGCCAGGTCACGATCTCGCGGTCCGGGAGTTCGAGCCCCGCGTCAGGCTCTGGGCTGATGGCTCAGAGCCTGGAGCCTGTTTCCGATTCTGTGTCTCCCTCTCTCTCTGCCCCTCCCCTGTTCATGCTCTGTCTCTCTCTGTCCCAAAAATAAATAAACGTTCAAAAAAAAAAGAAAATTTAAAAAAAAAAAAATAAATAAATAAAATCATATAAAAGTCTCATTGAACACAGCATGATATTTGATATATAAATATGGCAGTGTTTTCCTTATATTGGTTTTTCTTGTATAAAATAAGAACAGATCGTTTATGAGAAGTCACATATCCCCCTTGCTAACTGTGCCGTTCATGCAATTGTGTGCAGAGAACCCACATGCCTGATATGAGTAACAACTTTGGCAAGTGCTTGCTGCTGCGAACACTTACAAGCATCTCCATTTGCTATTTGGATTCACATCTTGACTGGTCGTTCCCTTTATGTGATTTTTTTCCCCCCATCTCTAATCATTTTCTCTGCTTCTTATATTACACTGCTCACTCTGGGCATATGGCCACGGAGACGGAAGAAACACACATTGTTGTTGATTCTGCAGTACTTGTAATGTCTGTTAACTCTGCTGGTGATTTCTCAAGAGCGAGAACATGGGGTGACTTTGAAAAATGTTTCCTTCCTGGTAGGACAAAATGGAGAAGTATCCAGAATTGTTTGTTTCCTCCTTGCAGAAAGGAAACATCATGAAAGCCAGACAACTCTTTGCTGATCCTTCAAGACAGCTAGTCCAGACAGTGGATTCCGGTTCCTCAAGTTGCAAAGCACGTTCCCTTTGCTAATGCTGTGGGACCAAAACTGCCCTCACAGGGCTGGCTTCTGCGTGGCTGGGCAACCTGGCGGAGCTGTCATCTGATACGACTCAAGATTCTCCCCAGTGACCTGGGCTTGTACATACTCTCCTTGTTCCTTCTGTCCGGCTTGGTAGGTTATCACACGTAACCCTGAAGGGACCGTCAGGTGTCACAGGGTACCAATCTGCGCTGCGCCGCACTTGCAGAGTGGAGCTGGAAAGCACGGTCTTGTTGCAAACTCGAGCGCCTCCGGGCTCGCCTCGGTTCCTCTGCTTGTAGGTAAATAACTGCCACCTGTCTGTGCGGAAAGCTGCTGAAGAAAGCTATGGTATCGTGATTTATAATAAGAAGTATATATTTGGTTTTCATCCCCTTTTCTGGCACAGACCTCTTGGAATTTCCTACCTGTTGAGAGCAACAAAGGTGTCTCTTGTTATGCTAATGAGGTGACTTTCTAAAGCACCTGAGAATGCTGATCTTCAGAGGAGCCAATAGTGTGCTTAGAGGGCTGCAATTTCACCCCACTCTCCACACCCAGCCTCCTGAGCAACCAGAGGGGCTAGAGGTTGAATCAATCACTAACGAATGAGTTCATCAATCGTGTAATGAAGCTTGTATAAAAACCCAAAAGAAACGGACAGGGTTAGGAGAGCCTCTGGATTGGTGAACACGCAAATATCTGGGGGGGGAGAGTGGTGTGCCTGGAGAGGGCATGGAAGGAAGTTCCACACGACCTGCCCCATACCTTGCCCTATGCATCTCTTCCATCTGGTTGTTCCTGAAAGACGTCCTCTTAATAATCCAGTGATCTGGTAAGTAAAATGTTTCTCTGTGTTCTTTGAGCCTCTCCAGCAAATTAATCAAACATGAGAGTGAGGTCATTAGAACCCTCAATAGGTAGCCAGTCAGAAACATGGGTAACAGCCCAAGTCTGACGTCATGGTGGCGATGGGGGCTGCCTGGGGAGGGCGGTCTTGTGGGACAGAGCCTTAACCTGTGGGATCTGACACTATCTCTAGGTAGATAGTGTCAGAATTGAGTTGGATTCTTGGATGCCCTACTGGTGCCTGAGAATTGCTTACTGTTTTCTAGGAAGAAGCCCCTGCTCCACCTTGGAATTCGGTGCAGGAACCTAGTTTAGAGACCCACCTGGAGACTCTCTCTTTAGTGATTACTCATTATGAGAACAAGTTAGGGTGCCTGGATGGCTCAGTCGGTTAAGCGTCCAACTTCGGCTCAGGTCACGATCTCATGGCTTGTGGGTTCAAGACTTGCATTGGGCTCTTTGCTGTCAGTGGCTTCCGATCCTCTGTCCCTCTTTCTCTGCTCCTCCCCCACTCATGCATGTGCATGTGCACTCTCTCTCTCAAAATAAATAAACATTAAAAAAAAAAAAAAGAATGCAAGTTAAACAGGGCACCTGCCTGGCTCAGTCAGTAGGGCATGTGACTCTTGATCTCAGGGCTGGGTCATGAGTTGGAGCCCCATGTTGGGTGTATAGGTTACTTACAAAAATAAAACAAAGAATGCAAGTTAAATATTCTCTAGGGAATGCAAGCTGGTGCAGCCACTCTGGAAAACAGTATGGAGGTTCCTCAAAAAACTAAAAATAGAACTACCCTATGACCCAGCAATTGCACTACTAAGTATTTATCCAAGGGATACAGGTGTGCTGTTTCGAAGGGACACATGCACCCCCATGTTTACAGCAGCACTATCAACAATAGCCAAAGTATGGAAAGAGCCCAAATATCCATTGATGGATGAACGGATACAGAAGATGTGGTATATATATACAATGGAGTATTACTCGGCAATCAAAAAGAATGAAATCTTGCCATTTGCAACTACGTGGATGGAACTGGAGGGTATTATGCTAAGTGAAACTAGTGAGAGAAAGACAAAAATCATATGACCTCACTCATATGAGGACGTTAAGAGACAAAACAGATGAACATAAGGGAAGGGAAATAAAAATAATATAAAAACAGGGAGTGGGACAAAGCATAAGAGACTCAAAAATATGGAGAACAGACTGAGGGTTGCTGGAGGGGTTGTGGGAGGGGGATGGGCTAAATGAGTAAAGGACATTAAGGAATCTACTCCTGAAATCATTGTTGCACTATATGCTAACTAATTTGGATGTAAATTAAGAAAATAAAATAAAATAAAAGATTCTTTAAGCATTTCTCCTGTTTCTTGCAGTACTCTTTGAAAGGGGCTAGTTGCTCTGGTGTCAGGTTGTCTCCTCTACAATGTGCAGCCTTTTCATATGTTCGGTAATTTTTTTTCTGTTGTGATTTTGCTTATTCTTAAAGAGGGAAGTCTACATGTATCCAGTAATGGGAATTAAGATGTGTTCTTTTAGAATGGTGTGTGGATTCAACTGCAAACCTTTGGGAGAAGGGAAATGTTTAGACTTATTGTAGTTTTTCTTTGACATCTTACAGATAAGGATGAGAATAGGTGGAGGGTTGTTGGCACCAAAGGCAGTATCTTTTGGGCCTGAAGATTTCTTGGAGAAATAACATGACCCATTCTGTCCCCAGAGAGCAAGTGTTGAAGAGCTTCCCATAATGGCAAAGAATTCAGATGTCAGTCTTCCCGAAATGTTCCACCCCCTTCTTTCCTACCCGTCCATGAGTTTCCTAGTAGCTTGGATGTGGAGGTGGGTCCAGATGGACTTGATTCCATGTCAGTAAGTGATTAGGGTGGAGAGGAGTTGATGGTTGAACAGAGCTTGGTGTTGGCAATTCATGTCCAGAGCCCAGGACGAATCCCTGAACTGACCTAGTGGCCGAGGGTGTTTAGTATCTGCTGTAGAAATTAATTCAAGTTTGTACCCCATCTCTTCAGTCTTACTGGCCAAAGGCCTTCAGGTTAAAGATGTTCCACATTACCTTCATCTCAGTGTAGGGGGATCTGAGCCAGGGTCTGGGATTTTCTGTCAAACCCCTTCAATTTCTTACCAGCTCGTGGATATTGGGTGGCAGAGGGTAGTGGTGGACACAGCTAAGCAGTTGGGAATGACTGGGTTTACTCAGTAGAAGGGGATGGAGTAGGGATCCAATATTTTCCTTAATTTTGTGTCCTGTGCCCCTGGTGTTCCATCTGGGCTAGAGCAAAACCCTTTTGTAACTGACTCCTTAGAACTGGGCTTGGTTGTGAGGGACTCTCTCCCTACTAGGCCCAAGCCTAGAGTGTTACAGCCCTTAATGACCAACTCTTTCCTCATTAGCACATTCAGCCCAGGAACATAAACCCATCCCAGGAGGTGGGCTCAGCTTTAGACAACTTCAGAGAACACCCTTGTTGTGCCCTGTATGAATGATGCCTTCTGGAGCTGGGCAAGGTCGCAGTACTGCTGGAAGCCCTCGTTGTGGTGATTTCTAGCTCACCGCTCTGTGGACCCAAGATGTTCTTCAGGCGTCTGTTCTCTAAGGGATGGGACAGATTTCAACTGAACACCTCAAAGCACAAAGTGTCTTGTGAGTTTGCCCCTTTCCTACAGCTGATGTGGGTCCTCAACACATTTCTACTGTCTTGAGGAAGGGTCTCCTCTTTCTCTCTCATCACATAGGGAAAATAACACCAAGTTAACTTCTGGCAGGGCACCATTTTAAAAGGGTGCCAACCACACATGTATCTCATGGCCATCTGAAGTTATGCGGGGTGGTAACCTTCTTCAACTACACAGCTGCGCTCATAGGAGCCACAGTTGAGAGGGACGTGGCTTTCTCATCATCCCATCTGTGCTAAATGTAAGTGCCAAGCACTATAGGGAGATGTCTCTGCATGGGATCCAGCATCTGGTAGCTTCTAAAAGGCAACCATGGAACAGGTTAGCCCTGTTCCAATTGCCCACTGACCTCACCTCAGGCCTCACTCTGTCCTCACCCAAACCAGAGAGGTTGGTTCATTCCCAGTGGGCATGCCTTTGCTTCTCTGAGGCAGGACTTTTCCCTTGAATGCAATGGATCATGGCTTGGTGAATCCTTCTTCTCTTATCTTGACCATAATCCATGTTAAAGAAATTCCTCTAAGTTTTTGGCATGCGGCTGGCACTATCCTTACCTATTAGGAGCTATATAGCTCTTTTATTATCCCGTTTTCTTGAAGAACAGGGGGCATTCTGGGCATGATGTGTTGAGAATTCTTCTGGAGTGCTCTATGGAACCCAGCTTCTGCTGCAGAAGAAACGTTTCAGTTCTATCCCAGAGCCTTGGTAACTGTGGTGTTTTGAATTCCTTAAAATAGTCTAATTGCCCATATTTGAATCATTTACTGCTTCCAGGACACTAGACAACTCTGACGATTTCTCAGAAAGCCTTTATGTGAGGGTGCGGCTCTGTGAGAGGGAGGCTGATTTAGAGAAAGCACATCCTCTGGGAAGTAGCAACCTCAGAGAAATGGGTTTGAATAAATAGAAAAATGAAACACTGACTTAAAGCAATTGAGTGAATACTGAATGCATATGTTTTATTTATTTTTTTTTTAATTTTTTTTTCAACATTTATTTATTTTTGGGACAGAGAGAGACAGAGCATGAACAGGGGAGGGGCAGAGAGAGAGGGAAACACAGAATCGGAAACAGGCTCCAGGCTCCGAGCCATCAGCCCAGAGCCTGACGCGGGGCTCGAACTCCCGGACCGCGAGATCGTGACCTGGCTGAAGTCGGACGCTTAACCGACTGCGCCACCCAGGCGCCCCTGAATGCATATGTTTTAAAAACTAAAAAAGAAAACTATCTTCTACCATAGGGTTTCAGTAGGGTCAGGAGCTGGGTAGGGAACTGTGTGTTTCTGTCTTCTCTCTGCTTTCCTGCACCTTCTCTCCCTCTCATCTCCTTTCCTCTCCTTGCTCTTCTCCTTCCCTCTTCTCTCCCTCTCCCTTCTCCTTATCTATTCTTCTCCCTTCCCCTCCTACTCTCCCCTGTCCCTCCCTCCTCTCTCCTTCTCCTCTCCCTCTCCCCCTCTCCCTTTCCTTACTCCTCCCCCTCCTTCTCCCTGTCTCTCTCTCTGTCTCCCTCCCTCTGTCAGCCACCCCTGTGCTAATATTCTCTCAACTCCCTTTCCTCAGTCCCTCTGGGCCCTTTGTTCTTTAGGAATTGAACAGAAGCCTGGAGATTTTGTGTTCAAATTGCTAGTTTGCTGCTTAAACATGTTTTGCAGGAATTGTGGAGGATATAAAAATTTTTAGAGAAATATGTGGTATATTACTCTGAATATAATCATTCTCCTTGAAAACCACTTCTCTCCCAACTCTATTACCCGCCTTCCTTATTCTCCTTCTCTGGAAATTTCCCTTTCTCATCTCCAGACCCATTTCTAATGGTCTGAATGTCTTGTTAACCCAAAAAGTGAATATTTGTGCACAAATTCATTGAATTTAATATAATGATCTTAAGACTCACACTTCAAAGAAACAAGTTGAAATAATCTTGCACTGCTTTTGTTGGCCAAAGATAAGGAAGCTTTATTGAGACTAAAAGGTGATGTTTAATGAAGTTAAATAAGGCCTGGATAATATAAACTACCTTTTACGCGATCATTTATATTTTTCTATGGCAGACTGTAAGTATACAATAATAGCAGTGAAGTTCGAATGACAAGAAAGGATGTCTGGGGTAGTTTGTAGGTCATTTGCTGGCTTTGTTCCTCCACCAATCATAAGGCACTTGCTATGTATCAGGATGATGTGTATAGGCTTCAGGGCAGGGGATTTGGGTTCAGACATTTGATACTGAAGACAGACAGATGGCTACTACACCTTGCCTTGGTCTTCAGGGATGTGGAAAGGCTTTCGGGAAATTCTGTAGTGTAAACTGGGTGGTGTGGTATGTGAAAATAACAGAATTTTCCTAGTAAGGAAAATCAGATCCCAAGATATCGAGAGACTTTGGAGATGTGACCGAGAAAGTTTTTGGATAATCTCTGAGAAATCATGAAAGATAACAGAGCCACAAGCAGTGGGGAAAATGGAATTGTAATTCTCAAAAAGACAAAGAAGGCAAATCCTATAAACCATAGATTATTGGAGCTTGATACTGATTCTTGGTAAGAATCTTAAAGAGAATACTAGATGGTGGTTCCTGAGCTCTTAGAAAGGGAATCAGTGATTATGAAGAGCCAGCACAAGATCACTAAAAAGAAATTGTGTCAGAATGTTTTCATCTCCTTTTCTGATAGGATTATTTGACTGGCAAACTTATAAATGGGATTGATACAAGCTGTCTACATTCCAGGAAGGAATAGGACATGGTCATTCCAGTACTCTTGGGATAAGGGGAAGAAGCAGGATATCATTTGCTTTTTTTAGATCGTGAACAACAGAAACAAGTTCTAACTAGCTTAAGAAAAAAAAGGGGGGGCGGTTTATTCAATGATACAGAGCAGCTTGCAGACTCTTCTGAAGGGCTAGACCATCAGGTTTGGAAATCACAAATCAGAATCACATCCAAACATCACAGAGCTGGTCTTGTGAGCACATGACAGCTTATCAACACTGGCATGAACACCACCATTTGCATGGCCGACACTGCTGACCCTGGTGTCCCCAAAAGGTTATAAGGCTGTTCCCACCCTCTGCAGAATAGAATCCTTAAAGTTCCAACCTCTTTGCATCTCTAGCCCCTGGATCTGCAGTACAGCATGATGCCTCCGATTAGTGGAGCATAGATCACATGCCTGCACTCCAGCTGCAAAAAGAAGCTGAGACAGCCAGGAGCTAACATTTTTCACCTTTTATCCTGGAAAGATGATCTCTGCCTTCTAAAAGACTCAGAAGGTAGGTAATTGCCCCAAATGGAAAAGAGGTTCAGATGGTGGCTGCCATTAAAAAATGGTTAATGTCCTACTCACAGAGGCTGAGGGATAGGGTAATTGGGTAGGTTTATGAATGGTTGAAGGACCACAGCTAAAGCTTGCTAATTAATCAATCCTTTTTAATCTAAAAGAAGGTTTTTATTGGCATACCACAGGACTCTGCATTTTTGTGCTATACAAGATTTTTTTTAATGAGTGGCTGGCTGAAGACAGAAAATAAGCCTATTTTATTCGTAGGTGACACAGCGCTAGAGTGGAATGCTAATACATGCAAGGGCAAAATCAGAATTGCAAAAGATCTGTAAAAGTCTGAACCAATCAGCCCATATTACAAGACAAAGTCTATCAGTAGTAAATGTAGGCTCTGTTTTAGGGTTTTAAAAATCCAGCTACTACCATATGTAGTTGCTGCTAAGAAACCGGCCATAGTTTAATGTGGTTGCCAAGAAAGCTAATTAAGCCCTAGGCTGCTTGAATAGATGCACAGTATTTAGAACAAAGCCTGCCTCACTCCGCACTAAATAGACCACAGCTGAGCACTGTGCCAAGCTATGAGCACCATAGTTTACCAGGAGCCAACAAGTTGGAGGACGGTCAGGGGGGAGCACCAGGTTGGTGAGCAATCTCAGACCCCTGGTATAGGAAGAAAGGTAAGAGAAACTGAAAGAGCTTGGCCTATGAAGAGAGGCCTTGAAGGGAGTAGCCACCAGTTACCCAAAGAGCTTGCACATGGAAGTAAGGTAAGATTTATCCCACAGGGTGTGACGAGTTAAAAGTAAGGCCAAAGTGCAAATCATAGGCAGTCTTTTATAAAAGAAAGACTTTCTACCTGAGTAATCCAAAGGCGGAAGAGCCTTGGATGCTGGGAGGTAGTAAGTTACCTGTCAATGGAGATATTCAGGTAAGAGGCTAGTGGCCAGTCCTACAGTCTTCATAGGTGCTGTTGTGGAGCCTTATCTATGCTTAGGATAAATGAACTTTCAACCTTTTTTTGTTTTAATATTTTTATTTAAGATTTTATATTAGGGGCGCCTGGGTGGCTCAGTCAGTTAAGCATCCGACTTCAGCTCAGGTCATGATCTCGTGATCTGTGAGTTCGAGCCCCGCGTGGTGCTCTGTGCTGTTAGTTCAGAGCCTGGAGCTTGCTTCAGATTCTGTCTCCCTCTCTCTCTGCCCCTCCCCTACTCACTCTCTGTCTCTATCAAAAAATGAATAAATGGTAAAAAAAAAAATTTCAATAAGATTTTATATTAGAATAGACATAACATTTATTTCAGGTGTACAGCATAATTATTTGGTATTTGTGTATATTGTGAGATGATCACCATAACTAGTATAGTTAATGTCCCTCACCATATACATGTTTACAAAAATTTTTCTTGTGATGAGAACTTTTAAGACCTATTCTTTTAGCAATTAATCTGTTCTCTGTATCTATGAGCTAATTTGTGTGTGTGTGTGTGTGTGTGTGTGTGTGTGTGTAAGATTTCACATGTAAGGGAGATCATACAGTATTTGTCTTTCTCTGTCTGGCTTATTTCACTTAGCATAATATCCTCAAGCTCCATCCATGTTGCCATAATCACACGGTGTTGTTGGTGTTATGTTCACAGGTGTAGCTATCATCTTTCAGCACACACTATTGCAATACCAATGACTATTCATTTTTATAGCTCAATAATATTCCTATATGTATGTATGTATATATACATACCATAATTTCCTTATCGATTCATCCATCAATGGACACTTAGGTTGTTTCAATATCTTGGCTATTGTAAATAATGCTAATGAACATGGAGGTCAGTGGGGAGTTGTATTTTTTTTTTTTTAATATATACCCAGAAGTGGAATGCTGGATCATATGGTAGTTCTATTGTTAATTACTTGAGGAAACTCCATACTGTTTTCCATAGTGGCTGCACTAATTTACAATCCCACCTGCAGTGCACAAGGGTTTCCTTTTCTCCACACTTATGCCATCACTCGTTTATGTCTTTTTGATAATAGCCATTCTAATGGGTATGACATGATAAATCATCGTTTTTATTGATGTGCATTTCCCTGGTGATCAATGATGTTGAGTACATTTTCATGTACCTACTGGCCATCTGTATGTCTTCTTTGGAAAGATATCTATTCAGATCCTCCATCCTTTTGGTTTTTAATTGAAGGATAGTTGACACACAATGTTAAATTAGTTTCAGGTGTACAAAACAGTGATCCCACAACTCTATACATTATGCTATGCTCCCTACAAGTGTAGCTACCATCTGTCACCATATTGCAATACCATTGACTATATTCCCTATGCTGTGCTTTCCATCCCCATGACTTATAACCGGGAGCCTGTACCCTCCACTCATCCTCACCCTCACTCCATCCCTCTACCTTCTCCCCTCTGGAAACCATTCGTTTGTTCTCTTTATTTATGGGTTTATTTCTGCTTTTTTTGTTTTTTGTTTTCATTTATTTTGTTTTTTAGATTCCACATATAAGTGAAATAATATGGTATTTGTCTTTCCCTGACTTATTTCACTTAGCATTACATCCTCTAGGTCCATCTGTGTTGTCACCAATGACAAGATTCCATTGTTTTTTATGACTGAGGAATATTCTATTGTATAGAAAATACACATCTTCCTTATCCATTCATCTATTGATGGACACTTGGGTTGCTTTTAACTCTCGGCTATTGAGAATAATACTGCAATAAATATAAGGGTGCATATTATTTTTTTGAATTAGTGTTTTCATTTTCTTTGGGTAAATGCCCAGTAGTGGAATTACTGGATTATATGGTAATTCTATTTTTAATTTTTTGAGGGAACTCCAAGCTATTTCCCACACTGGCTGTACTAATTTGCATTCCCACCAACAGTGTATGAGGTTTTCTGCACATCCTCATCACCACTTTTTATTTCTTGTGTTTTTTATTTTAGCCATTCTGACAGATGTAAAGTGATACATCATTGTGCTTTTGATTTGTATGTTTCCCTGATGATGAGTGATGTTGAGCATCTTTTCATGTGTCTGTTGGCCATCTGTATGTCTTCTTTGGGGAAGTGTCTATTCAGGCCCTCTGTCCAATTTTTAAAAGATTATTTATTTAGTTTTTTTTTAGTAATCTCTACATCCAACCTCTACTCACAACCCTGAGATCAAGAGTCCCATGTTCTTCTGACTGAGCCAAGCCAGGCATCCCTTCTCTGCCCAATTAAAATAACTTTTTTTTAAACATTAATTTTTTTTTGAGAGAGAGAAAGACAGAGCATGAGTGGGGGAAGGGGCAGAGAAAGAGGAAGACACAGAATCTAAAGAAGGCTCCAGGCTCTGAGCTGTCAGCACAGAGCTCAATGTGGGGCTCAAACCCACAAACCATGAGATTATGACCTGAACTGAAGTCGGATGCTTAACTGACTGAGCCACCCAGGCACACCTCCTCTGCCTAGTTTTTAACTGGATTATTTACTGTTTTGGTGTTGAGTTGTAGAAGTTCTTTGTATCTTTTGGATATTAACCCTTCATTGAATTTATCATTTGCAAATATCTTCTCCTATTCAGTAGGTTGACTTTTACTTTTATTGATGGTTTCTTTCACTGTGCAAAAGCTTTTTATTTTGATGTAGTCCCAATAGTTTATTTTTGCTTTTGTTTTCCTTGCCTCAAGAGACTTATCTAGAAAAATTTTGCCAAGGCCAATATTGAGATTATAGCCTATGTTTTCTTCTATGGGTTTCATGGTTTCATGTCTCACATTTAGGTCTTTAATCCATTTTGAGTTTATTTTTGTGTATGGTTTAAGAAAGTGGTCCAGTTTTACTCTTTTGCATGTACCTGTCCAGTTTTCCCAACACCATTTATTGAAAAGACTGTCTTTTCCACATTGTATATTCTAGCCTCCTTTTCATAGATAAGCATGGGTTTATTTCTGGGTTCTCTACTCTCTTCTGTTGATCTATGTGTCTGTTTTTGTTCCAGTACCATACTGTTTTGATTATTATATCTTTGTAGTATATCTTTAGAAAAAGTTTTTTAGTTTATTTACTTATTTTGAGAGAGACAGAGACAACGTGAGTGGGGGACGGGCAGACAGAGAATCCCAAGCAGGCTCCGTGCTGCCAGCACAAAGCCTGATACAGGGCTCAAACCCATGAAACTGTGAAATCATGACCTGAGCTAAAACCAAGAGACACTCAACTGACTGAGCCACCCAGGCATCCCTGTAGTATATGTTGAAATCTGGGATTGCGATACCTCCAGCTTTGTTCTTTCTGAAGATTGCTTTGACTATTGGGGGTCTTTTGTGGTTCCATACAGATTTTAGGATTATTTCTTCTAGTTCTGTAAAAAAAATACTATACATATTTTTATAAGGATTGCATTGAATCTATCTATTGCTTTGAGTGTTATGGACATTTAAAAATGTTTACTTATTTATTTTTGAGAGAGAGAGAGAGCATGAACTGGGGAAGAGGCAGAAGAGAGAGAGAGGGAGAGAGAGAATCTCAAGCAGGCTCCACGCTGTCAGTGCAGAGCCCAGCACAGGGCATGAAGCCACAAACCTTGAGATCTTGACCTGAGCTGAAATCAAGAGTCAACTTCTTAACCGACTGAGCCACCCAGATGCTACTGGGTATTATGGACGTTTTAAAAATACTAATTCTTTCAATCCATGAGCATGGAATATCTTTCCATTTTGTTTGTGCCATCTTTGGTTTCCTTCCTCAGTGTCTTACAGGGTTCAGAGTATAGGTCTTTCATTTCGTTGGTTAAATTTATTCCTAGGTTTTTAATTCTTTCTGGAGCAGTTGTAAATGGAATTGTTTTCTTAATTTCTCTTTCTTAATTTTTCTCCTCTGCCCATTTCTAAATTGGATTTTTGGTTTTTGTATTAAGTTACATGAATTTTCTATATATTTTGGATATTTAACTCTTATCTAAGATATGATTTGTAAATATCTTCCCCCCTTTCAGTAGGTTGTCTTTTCATTTTGTTGATAGTTTCCTTTGCTGTGCAGAGGCTTTTTAGTTTTATGTAGTCCCAATAGTTTTATTTTTCTTAGAATTTCAAGGTTCTATTATTTATGAAAATATAAGGCATTACAAAGGTAATATCATTATTTTAACATATATGTGTATGTATGTATATAGGTTTTCTTTTTTTTTATTTTTTTAATGTTTATTTATTTTTGAGAGAAAGAGAGAGACATAGGGTGAGCAGGGGAAGGGTAGAGAGAGAGCGAGACACAGAATCTGAAGCAGGCTCCAGACTCTGAGCTGTCAGCACACAGCCTGATGCAGGGCTTGAACTCATGGATTGTAAGATCATGACCTGAGCCCAAGCTGGAAACTTAACCAACTGAGCCACCCAGGTGCCTCTGTATATAGGTTTTCAATATAAAAAATGCATAAAGATGTTTCGTGGATCACCTGAGGTTGACAGAGATTGCTTGGGAATTACATAGGAAGCTCCAACGGCAGAGAGGAGAAATGCTGTGTGGTAGGGCTCATTAATGACCAATGGCAAGAGGCACCTGGGTGACTCAGTCCTTAAGCATCTGACTTTGGCTCGGGTCACGATCTCACAGTTCGTGGGTTCAAGCCCTGTATGCTTTGGGTCCTCTGTCCCCCTCTCTCTCTGCCTCTTACCTGCTTGTGCGTTCTCTCTCAAAAATAAATAAACATTAAAGCAAACAAACAAACAAATAAATAAATAAATAAAATGCACTCAAAGTTTTAAAAAAAAAAGGCTAATGGCAAAAATCTTCCTGGGCTTGTTTGGTTTGAACTTTGTACGTGTGGGCCACAATACCAGAAACAGATGGCCAGGAATTCAGTTTCTCTCTTTTTTTAAAGAAATGTTTTTTTTTTTTTTAATGTTTATTTTTGAGGAAGGCAGAGACAGAACACAAGCAAAGAGAGGGAGACACAGAATCCGAAGCAGGCTCCAGGCTCTGAGCTGCCAGCACAGAGCCCGACGTGGGGCTTGAACTCGCAAACCGTTGAGATCATGACATGAGCTGAAGTTGGATGCTTAACGGACTGAGCCATCCAGGCACCTCCAGTTTCTCTCTTAAGGAAGGTCTCAGAACAGTGCCTCAACTTCAGTCTGTGGGAATTCCCTGTTTACCCTCACAAGCCAATAAGATCTTCCCCAAGAACAACCAAAGCAGTCAACCAGTAGTCTCTGATTTTGTCTCCATTGACTACTTGGGTACACCCAATGTATAATGGAACTTAAAGAACATCCTTATTTTACCTACAGGGTTTGAAATGTTTTTATTTCAGTTATTCATGAATCATTATAGGCGCAAAGGTCCGTGAGCAGCTTCCTTGTATGGAGGGGAGAAGGGAAGGAGTGAGATTAGTCCAGAGAAAGCAAACAAGGACCTTCAGCTTCAGGGCACTTGGAGAACTACGGTCTCAGGCTTGTGCCCCACATACCGGGAAATAAATAATTCAGAGGCCTCATAAAAGGAAATGTCGTAGTCATATGGGTTGAACACCTGGTAGAGTGCACCCAGCTAGACAGGAGTGGTGTCTGTGAGGTATTCCTAATCATTGTGGATGCCGCTCAGTACAGAGTTTTAGTGAATGTTTACATTATAATTTTCTGCTTCCAAGATAATAGGTTAAAGGGGTGAGAAAATAGACACTGGATTACTTATATTATCTTAGATTAGGACATCATGATAGTAATAATGAGTGTGAGGGTGACATTGGGGCTACCCATTTGCGTGTCTTTGTGACCCTATGTAAGAGACTAGTTGTTTCTGTCTCTCAGATACTTTCTGGAAGCTCATAGTCGTGCTTTGATAGTAGTAGATTTCTGGAAGTTCAAAGTGTTCCTATATGTCTGGTTCATGTCCTGTTAATCACACCCCAAAATGTAGGCAAATTCTCAGCGTACAAGGCTGCCTTTGTGATTGGAACCTTTTGGGGGCATAGAGAGGGAGGGCAGGGATCTCAGATGTGTATAGCGGGTTTCAAATTTATAGTGACAACTCAGACGTGCAAAAATGAAACTTTATTTCTCTGAAACTGCACTCAATTTGCTTATGAGGTAGTGGAAAACTCAATCTTGGCACTTTAGGATAATTGACCCCATTCCGGCTTAAAAGCCTCTTTTGGATAATTCCTCTGACAATTCAGGATTTTAACTCCATCAAGGCTGCTTTCCCTCATCCTCCTTCCTGGATAAGCCCTGGGTCTGAGCTCCATGCCCCAGTTGCCCCCTTGGACACATCTTGCCACCTTGGTCATGGGCGTCCACTTTGGTCCCAGTTGACTTTACCACCGGCCTGCCTTGTTGTGTCTGTCAGGCAGCATGTGGTGACTGCTCCCCGCTCTACAGTGACTGGTGCTGCTCTCATCAACTCTCCATTCTCAACTGCCTTCCTCACTCCTCCCAAGGAGCCATGGGCTCTTTTCTCACTTTCCCCACACAGAAAGGAAGTGAGGGAGACTCAAGGTGGGGCAGTGGTTTGAGGCCCTCTCTCAGTCCACATCTGCCCTACTAACTTTCCCCCTTCCCTAGCCCTCCCCCCATAGTATGCACCTTTGTATAACTCTCTCTCCTCTCCCTGTCTGTCTATGCTCTACCCCACCCCTCTGTCCTGAGTCAGGAAATACTTTTATTGCTTTTGTGTGTGTATATGATGGAGAAATGACCTTGTACCGTGACCTGTATCCTTTAAAGGGTAACACCTGTAAACTCTATGCTCTAGTCCTCCAAGCTTTGACTATTATCTTCAGGCTAAGCCCTTTTGGAATTCCAAATAAAACCACCTCTCCCCCACACAGGACTAGTTCTTTCAAGTCTCTTCAACATCAGATGTTGTGAATTATAAATCCATTTAGCACCTCCACTGACTGCTTTGTTCTGGCTGTTTCCACTTTCTCCTTAAGTAATGAATGCCATTGAACCAATGGGTGGAGGGCCAATAACTTTGGGAAGGAAAAGAACCTCAATATAAATTTTTAAAGTATTATTTTAATGTTTGATAACCCACAGGCCTCCATTCCAAATCAATGAAGATCAAAATTTGTGAATAAAAGTCAAGATGACCTCTAGTTTTTCCTACTTCTGATGAAAGGCTGGTGTTCCCTGGTATAAGCTCAAAGTAACTCACCAAGTTTGTCAGTACTTTTCTGTTTTCAAACCATCCCACCAAAAAAAAAAAATCACATGTAGGTCACACTGCCTTCGCCGAAATCTAGTGGAGGCTTATACAGTCTGGATTCCTGTTTTCATCTATAAAGAACTGATTCATTTTTATTTTTATTTTTTATGATTATTTTTAAGTGTTTGTTTGTTTATTTATTTATTTATTTATTTATTTATTTATTTATTTATTTTGAGAGAGAGGGCCAGGCAGGGGAGAGGCACAAAGAGAGGAAGAGAGAGACAGAATCCCAAACAGGCTCCATGCCATCAGTGCAGAGTCAGACGTGGGGCTTGAACCCACAAATTGTGAGATCATGACCTGAGCTGAAATCAAGAGTCAGACACTTAACCAACTGAGCCACCCAGGCACCCCTGATGGATTTTTAAATGAACACAGTGGTCATGATTTGTTTTGTAGCTTATTGTCATAAAGACTTTGTTTTAGAAGAAAACTAGGTTTTTGTTCTTCAGGTCTGCCTTGGACTAGTTTTATGTTGCCTGTGATGTATTTTTTGTAAATTTCTCTTGCAGAAAAGATGGTGCCGCGCCTGGCGGCAGCAGTGACCACGGGGGTAGCTGTTATGTCTCCCTGGGCCTCCTGTGGCCCATTGCAGGCCAGTGCCAGTGCAGGCATCGCCCGCACTCCCCTCACTTCCCCTCCACGCCCAGTCCATCCCCAGCTTCCTGGATCTTGGAAGTGTCGGTGGGCATCTCAGCAGAGTTAATGAGCTTTCGGGGGGGATCATCCTCATGGTAGGTGGAGAAAGTGGTCAAGAGGCAGCTCTTCGGGACCCAGAGGAATGTGTGAGCTTGATGCAGCTGATGCTGGGCTTTTTGGCCACGTGGGAAGAGAGTAAAAAAAGCAGAGGAAATGATTTCTTTTCTTTTTTAAAAAAATTGTTTAGGGGCACCTGGGTGGCTCAGTCGGTTAAGCATCCGACTTCAGCTCAGGTCATGATCTCACGGTTTGTGGGTTCGAGCCCCGCGTCAGGGTCTGTGCTGACAGCTCAGGGCCTGGAGCCTGCTTCGGATTCTGTGTCTCGCTCTGTCTCTGCCCCTCCCCTGCTCATGCTCTGTCTCTCTCTGTCTCAAAAATAAACAACACATTAAAAAAATTTTAAAAAATTGTTTAATATTTATTTATTTATTTTGAGAGAGAGTGAGCAAGAGCGAGTGTGGGAGGGGCAGACAGAGAGGGTGAGAGAGAGAGAATCCCTAGCAGGCTCCACACGGTCAGTGCAGAGCCCGAGGCAGGGCTCAAACTTACAGACTGTGAGATCATGACCTGAGCCGAAACCAAGAGTCAGATGCTTGACTAAGCCATCAGGTTTGGCAGAGGAAATGATTTCACATTAGCATTTAACACAGTGAACATTTAGAGTGTACCACTTCCAACATTTTACTCATCACTTTTCTGCATGCTGTGGGGGGCAGAGCTGGATCCTGGTTACATGGAAATTACGTACACAAAATAAGTTATGACATAATGAGTAAAGAAATCACAGCAAATTACGTATTTTAAAAAGCTAACAAATAAGACACAAATCACAAAATCCAGAAAAATAATACATTTTCATTAATTGATTGCCTGCTATACTTCTGTAACACTTTTCCTCTCTACATTCTTTGGTTACCTTTTTAAAGAAAACAATTTTATAATTTCATTTGCTCTAGAGAGAATAGAATCGTACTCTTTCCTCTGGCATGGTTAACTGATCTTTGTTTATTGATAATCATTGGTAACATCATTTAAAATTCTAGGGTTATGTTGGGGCACCTGGGTGGCTCAGTTGATTAAGCATCTGACTTCAGCTCAGCTCATGATCTCACGGGTCTTGAGTTCAAGCCCCACATCGGGCTCACTGTTGTCAATGCAGAGCCCCCTTCACTGCCCCCCACCCCTCACGTGCTCTCTCTCTCAAAAATAAATATTAAAAAATAATAAATAAAATTCTAGGGTTATGTTAAATTTGGGATAGCCTCTATCAAGTTCCCTTTATATATAGGCTCTGAAGTCTGGAAGAATGTTCCCCCAGACTGGCTTCTGGCTCCATGTGATTCAAACTGTGTTTTAGGTTCACAATGCACACCCTTGAGGGTGCCAGAAGCCACAGGACACATCTATGCTGTGACACGTGTTCTGGCCCTCCATGTTCTTGTCCTCATGCCGTGTGAGTTGGCACCATGGGTGGTAGTTTTCTAGAATCCATGCCTACATCAGGATGACTAGCTATGATTTGAACTTACACAGATATGCCTATGAACCAGATGAATGTGTCCCACCGAGTCCAACTAACTGTCCAACTAAATATAATTCACTAACTCAACTTCTCCTTAGCTGGATTCCCAAAATACACATGGCCACTTCTATGGCATCTAAAACCAGGGGGCGTAGGGTGGAATGTGAATGGTCTTAACCATCTGAAGTTAAAGTCTCTCACATCTATATATTTATTACAAAGCGGAAAAACACGGGACGCCTGTGTGGCTCAGTCAGTTAAGTGTCCAACTCTTGATCTTGGCTCAGGTCATGATCTTGGCAGTTTGTGAGATTGAGCCCCATGTCGGGCTCTGTGCTGACAGTGCAGAACCTGCTTGGGATTCTCTTTCTCCCTCTCTTTCTCTCTGCCCCTCCCCTACTTGTGCCTGTTCTCTCTCTCTAAATAAATAAATAAACTTTTATTATAAATAAATAAAGTTTATTATAAATAAATAAACTTTTTTTAAAAAGTAGAAAAACACATTGCTAGGAGCCCTCCTAGGACCTTGGAAGGAACCTGTGCAGATGAGGGATTTGGAGGCTTCAATCTTATCTGTTTCACAGCGTAGCCATATCTGATGGGATGGAGGATGCCGAACAAGGACCGACATCAGCTTCTTGATGAGAAGACCGGCACAAAACCCAAAGCCCCCAGTTCAGTGACTTGCTTAACCATGCTATTTCGAAGGAGAGGTGAAGGGTGGGGGCATAAATAAAGCACCAAAGGGCATCTCAAAGAAAGGGCGGATTTCCGCTCTTGAGGGTTTGCATGCTCCAGTGCCCACCAGCACAGTCAAACCACCCTTCCCCCACCTCCCACAGCCCTACCGTGATGAGTTTCAGGAGAGAGTGAAGCAATGCATCTGCCCCATTGACTTTCCGGACATGCAAGTGATGTCGCTTTTGTTACCTACCCCTCCGTTTGTCTTCTGTGCTATGTCAGTGCTGCAGTTGGCTGGTCAAAGTTGGTGTTCGGTGACACAGCTACGAACAAAGGGCGTGCTTTGATAGATCTAAAGTGCAGTGACTCCTCCGTCCTAGTGTGCTGGAGTTTGGCGGGGGGCGGGGCCCCGCCGGCACACTGACTTAGAGGCCACAAAGGCAACATTTCGCTGAGGAATTACAGTTGTTCCCCATTAGGGTGTATTTTACTCTGCTCGGGAAAGTTAATGTGTTTCACGGTTGCTACCAGGGAAGGACGTAAGCCCTGGGAGAACTCAGTTCAACAATGACCGTCTTATGTAACAAAGTCGTTCACTTTATGACCACCTTAGGAACCACTAAGGAACATAATAAGAAATACACAGAACCGGTTGTGCGGCTGCTCTTTCCCCCTTTGATTTAGAAGGGAAAAGATAAAGCCACATGGCCCTGGGGAACTCTTACTTAAAAAAACGTCTTTGTTTACATATCAAGGCCGGACCGATGACAACAAAGTACGGAACAGGAACAGTGAGCGTGTGTCCTTGTCACGCGCTGCTGCTTGTCCTACCACTGTCGGTCTGCCTGGGGTGATCCGGGGTGTTCTCTAAACCCCGCTCCTGTTCAATGCCATCAGAATTTGGGGGGGTGATGCCTAAGTAACTATTGTTTTCCTCCCCTCTCTCTATTTTCTCTTTCCTCTGAAATGCTGCCAAAGCAGCTAGAGTCATATAATTTTAGAGCTGGGAGCCCCGGGGAGAGAGGTTTGGATCCTGATGAGCCAAGCATGGGAGAGGCTTTAAAAAAAATCTGAACTACCCTCCGTTGTTGATCCTACACATTCACTTAATATTAGCTGGTGTTGGCAGAGGTTTATAGTGGCGAGACTGCGACTCTCTGTGCCCCGTGTAAGCAAGATAAAACTCGAGGAAAGGAGTGTTGGCTTAATTTAGAAAGGCTCTGGTTTTTATTTGATACTAAAAAAAAAATCATACAGTTTGCAAGTCTTGTGACACCCAAAGATGTAAGCAGCAGTTTTAAATGTGCTAGAAGAGGGTCTGTGAAAGACAGGTACCGAGAAGGTGCTTTGAAAGCACAAAACATCTGTAAATAACAACCTTTGGGTATTTCACCTGTGGTTGCTACTTTCTGTTGTTTTATTCTAATATTAATTTTGATCAGGCGTCCCCTTTTTTTTTGTCCTTCAAATGCTATTTGCCAAAACATGTATTTTGGGGACAAGAGGCAACTTGGATGGTCAAGCTGAATTATGTTATTCGCCAACCTGTCACCTTTTGTTTTTCTACACTAGCACTGGTATATGTGGCCTAAGAAACCTCATCCAGGATCAGTAATGATGAGATTAGTAGTTTTCCACCTCAAAGCCCAAGGTTTTAGATGCTTTGATTAGTCTCTTGAATTTTTCTCTGTGCCCTGGAAGCTGGGTGCTGCAAGAGGTATATTCACTCTCTCTTTACCCAGGGAGACTCTGGAGTTTCTCAAAGGGCACTCATTTCTTCTTCTGCTAAGCATCTACCCATGCCTGACATGGGCTCCCTTCCTATACCCTGCCCTCCAAACTAAAAAAAAACAACAACACTCAGATTATTTCTGTTATCTTGACGATCAGTATAACTGTGTAGAATTGATTTTGTGCTCCAACAGGCCCCAATCACAGCCATGATGAGATTCCAGATCATTTTGCCTGCTCTGGTGGTCACAAACTTGGCCACAGGGAAAAAGAGAGCTCGTGTATTCTTATAAGTGGTCCAGGAAGAAAAATACAGGGAAAGAGTAGTAAAGAGGAGCCACTAGAAGAATGGAAATAAATATATTGGTGATTATCTAGGATTTCTCAATTGGAAAGAGAACTCAGTGGTGTTGACCTTCAAAGCCCAAGACCCCAGGAGGCATTGTGTCTCCGATTATCCCAAGAAGCTAAATATGAGGAATGTGGTTAGCGTGACTTTCAAAATCCCCGATCAACTCATCTCCCACAATAAAATCTGGGACTCAACTGCTTTGATGGAAACGAAGCAGACTTTAGGAAGTCTGGTTTCGGGGGTGCTCCGAGAGATGAATGTTACATTTTTATTTGTTCCAGAAAGTCCTGGCAACTTGGTACAGCAAATTTGATCAGCACCATACGCCCGACCTGTCTCAGTAACAGTGCCGTGCGTGTGACGAGGACTGCAAAGCAGCATGTGTTCGTGGGGGAAATGACAGGCACAGGAAGGAAAAGCTGAGAACACTGAAACTGTTCCTAATTGGGCAGCAAGAAGGGAGGCTACTGCCTGGCAGAGCGGCGTGTTGGCTGGAAGAGGAGAGTGATCAGCAGGGCTGGCAGCAAGAGCGTAGACTTGTGTGAGTGAGCGAAGAGGCAGCAATCTGGAGGCGCCTCAGATCACAAAGCTCCGAGAGGAAAGGATCGCGTTCCTCCCTCCCCCAGGGAGCTGGGTGGGAGGCCCGGAGGAACCTCCACAGGAGCTGTGGGCAGGCTTCTCTGCCCCAGAGAGGATGCGCTGTGAACTAGATGCTGTTTCCAAAGGCCTGAAAGTCAGAGCTAAGTTTGCTGCAGTTTGTCGAAAGACACTTCACTGAGACGATTTCCACTTAGGTTCTGACTTGAAAGAAGTATCTGGCCCTTGTCCTTTATCAGGATTCCTTCTCCTGAAGTCTGAAGCTCAAAGCTTTTCCCGAGGAACACTTCTTTCAAGTGGGGTTACCAGTGTGTTTGGTCTGAAAGCTGATTCCCTGGAACAGTGGGCCTACTATGTGCTTGGTGTGGTTGATGTTATCAGACGGTGGTATTTCCAACGTAGGCCTGAATGAAAGAAGCAGCTGAGGTCAGAAGAGGAGTTTGTCAGCTTTGAGAAATGTTGAATTTCCTAAGGCATAAGCCTTAGACAGACTGTCATGAGCCTGCAGATAGAGGCTCTGGTGACTTATCCAGAGGAAGGGAGCCAAAAGCTGGAGACTTTTGAGGACTTGAAGGAATTGAAGTGCTGTCAGAGGACTGAGAGCTCTTTCCCCATGTTCTCTAGGTCACATAGGCTCACACACAGCCCTGGGAGAAAAATAATGGCCCCTAAGACTCATAGCATGCTTTTGTATGTTTGTTCAGAAGGACACCATCACATTAAGTGACATAGTGACCCTGCCCAAGCCTGAGCTTAGGGACACAATGTGGGTGTAGATATAAAGGAAGTTTCTCTGTCACTGTGCTTGGGTTACAAGTAATTGTCAACATGGGAGCATGTTGACTTCTAACCATCAGTGGTGGATCTGTGACTCCCCAAGCTGGTCGCTGACCTCAAGAGAACTATTCTGGACATTGCAGGACCTACAGCCTGAGAAAAGAAATACTACCTCCCTCTCTATCCCATGACCTCTAACAGCCTGGTCACCACCATGGCCTTTTGTTCCTGGAGGGGATAAAAACTTTGGAAAGTGGGGTCACTCCATGCCTTCTGGAGGTCATCTTCCCAGACTTGCTGCAGTCTCAGAATCTCAGTCTTCTACTCTGCTTTATATATCTGTTTTTTGAAGGTGTTTTTTTTTGTAAATTATGAACCACAGTGTTTCAAGCATATAGAAGAGTGCAGAAAGTAATATACTAGACATGCAAGTACCCACCACCTAGGTTTAACAAATACTAACGTTTTGCCCTATTTGTAGCAGACATTTTGGAAAATTGCAGTAGAGTTAAATCGCCAAATATCTATTTTTAGTAGATAGAAAAACATAAACAGGTTTCACTCTGGTAAGTTTCTGGTTGTACACAACAGCTTCCTTTGAATCTTCAGATAATGGAAACTATGCATTTGTGCACAACACTGAAGTCCCAGTGATCTGCCCCAACCAGAAAGATGGCCAGTAAAGCATTTATCTCGACACTTGAGCAAATTTTCTCAGACCTACATTGTGCATCTTACCCCAGCAGTTTGCCAAATGTCCATAGGGTTAATATCCATCTTAGCCAAATGCCAAGAAGCCCCGGCTCCAAAGGTTATAGGTGTAAAAACATCCTAACCTACTCAGAGTTTTGCCCTATTTAATAACAAAGGATTAGTAAATATTTTCAGAAAACTAATGAACCCTTTTATCAAAGTTCAAACTTTCCAATGTCTACATCAGCCAGCCTCCTAGAAAGCTAAGCATTAATTCACCTACTATTATAGAGGCTCGAGTATTTAAAGCTTTATAGAGAGACATCTCTCCTGAATTCTAGACCTGAAGCTTCAGTTCAATTCATTTCTACAAGAATGTCCTGAGAACATTTCACACTCGAAATGTCTGAGGCCAAACTCATTTTCTTTCCACGTAATTATGTCCTCTTTCCAATTTATCCATTTTTCCCATTGAAAGTCACGACTATTCTTCCAGCCACATTGATTCAAAACCTTGCAACCAGCCTCGGTTCCCATGTCTCCTTTGTCTTTAACATCCAGTATCTTTCCTCAGTATTTCTTTCGTCTGTTTATTCCATTCTAATCCCACTACTGCCATTCATATTGGGATATTGTTCACTTTTATTGTTTGACTACTGCAGCAGATTCTGCCTTTCCCCTATCTCCTTTCAATCTATTTCCAGTATCAGGTTAATCTTCTGAAAGAAGCATTTTGTGTCATTCTGCTCAAAATAATTCAGTAGTTCCCATAGTTTAGCAAAGACAAGTTTTTTTTATCTAGCACCCTCAGGGCTTTTATAACCTTTTCTGTCCTCACCTTTCTATAGTGTCCCACATCGTCTCTCACTGAAACCTCTGCCCCAGGCACACAGCACTACTTGCCATCTCTGATTATCTGAGTCTTGTTTAATTATTTTCTATGCCTGAATCTCCCTCCCCCTTCTTCGTTAAACAAATCAATCTTCCAATCTTCATTGGGCACCTACTATGAAGCAGATCATGTGGTAGGTCCAAAGTGCAGCAATGAGCAAGATAGAAACAACCCCTGCCCACAAAGATCTTATTATCTAGTAGAGAAAACAAAAGGAGAGATAGCTGGTAAGCTAGGATATGGGGAAGTACTGGGACAAAGGAAGACAAGGACCCTAATCCCAAGCACACTGAGGATTCATAGCAGGCTTTCCAGAGGAAGGGACACATAAAATATCATCCATTCTTGATGATGGTTAGCTAGGTGAAGGAGAGGGAGAAAAGGAAGGAAGGAACTCTGCAGGAGAGGGAATCATTCTGCTAACCGCCTACCCAGCTTGCATGCTTTCTTGAACAGACCCAGCAATCCGTGAGAGGACAGATTCAAAACTACACATACCCAGGGACACCTGGGTGGCTCAGTCAGTTAAGTGTCAGACTCCTGATTTTGGCTCAGGTCATGATTTCATGGTTCGTGGGATTGAGCCCCACGTCTGGGTCCACACTCTTAGCACAGAGTCTGCTTGGGCTTCTCTCTCTCCCCCATCTCTCTCTGCTCCTCCCCTACTTGTGCTATTTCTTTCAAAATAAATAAAGATTTAAAAAAAAGCTACACGCACCCAAATTCTAACCCTGACTCTGCTATACGCTAGTTGTATAAATGATTTTACTTAACTTACTCAAGAGTAATTTAATGTTACTAATTTAATCTGTAAAACAACTAACTCTTACATCAAGAGTTCAGTCATTCTATAAATATGTCTTAAACATAAGAGCCAGGTACTCTTCTTGGTGATGAGGATATAATGGAGAACATGATAGAAATCCTGGTTCTTATGGCACTTACATTCTAGTAAGGAAAAGTAGACGGTAAATAAAGTAAATATGTAAATTATACAGATAAATTCTATGGAGAAAATAGGAGAGATGGAAAGCATGGGTAAGGTTGTAATTTTATTTACTCATTCATTTATTTTTTAATGCATTCATTTATTCAAACAAATAGTCTTGAAAGCCCACCACATGACAGGCACTGTTTTAGGCTCTGGGGATATAGCAGAGAGAATCAGACAAAATCCCCGCCTTTATGGAGCTTCTGTTATGGCAGGGGAGGGAGACAAGAAACAAGATAAAAATAGGAAAATGTGGAGATGTTAGTGTAAAGCAGGAAGAATGGATGGGAAAAATGAGTAGAGGTATTTAAATATTAGACAGGGAGGCCAGCTAAGCCTATTGAGAAAGCCTATTGAGTTGATTATAGATGCAGAGAAAGTGAGGAGGCAAGCTGTGTGAACACATGGAGCAAGAGAATCCTAAGAACAGCAAGTACAAAGGTGCCAAAGTAGGACCATCTTGATGTGGGTGAAAGGAGTGAGTGAGGAGGAGAAAAGAAAAATAGATAGATAGGTATAGATGCCAAGACCGGTCAAGGCCCTATGGTTTATTATGAGGGCTTTGGCTTTCATTTAGAGTGACATGAAAAGCCAGTTTAAAGCAGAGAAGTGACTTGGTGAGACTTACATTTTAACAGGATCACTCTGGCTGCTGTGCTAAGAATAGTCTGAGGGGGGGACTAAGACAGAAGCTGGGAGAGCAGTTGGGAGGCTACTGCTATAATTTAGGCAAGGAGTAGTGATGGTCTGGATTCGAGTGGTAGCAAAGGGAGCAGGAGGGTTCTGGATAGATTTTAAAGGAAAACCAGCAGTACCTATGATGGATCAGATATGCAGTACAGAAGTAGACTGATTCCATTTTTGGCTTGAGCAATTGGAAAGATGAAATTGCTCTTTCCTGAGATGGAGAAAAGTCTGGGAGGAGTAGGTTGGGGGAAATGTTAGGAATTAAGCTTTTGATGTGTTGAGTTTGATGTTGAATGATCTAAGAAAGAGGATTCACTGAAAAGGAGACAGTTCAGTATGCACTTGAAGGAAATGAGGAAAGAAAACTTGGGAAGACTTAGCAAAAGGATGTTCGAGAGAGCACCTGGCTCTCTCGAGAGTACAGTATCAGGCAAGCTCAGGCCCAGTCAACTCCATTTTGTCATCCTTAAGGATATTCTCACGCTCCAGGGAGCAACGAGTGATGCCTGTTCAAGGTTATATCCTCCCTCTGGGGGCAGACTGCACCTTGTCCATTGTAGTTGTTAAGCAATATTTGCTGAATGCATGAGAGGAAGGAATAAGCTATAATCAGTGGAGGAGACTGTTCTAACCATTTTCCCTTTCTCCTCCCCTTCCAAGGAAGACACCCTGGCCATACTGTTTTGCATGTAGGGGAGAGGCACTGGAGGTCAGTATTCTCTATGTTATGGTTAACACAGAGTGGTGGTTCTCCAAGCGTGGCACCACCTGCAGCAGAATCAAAAGGGACGGTGGTAAAATACGAATTTCTGGATCCTTTCCCAGACTTTCTCTACCTGAATTTCTAGGGGAGAAGCTGGGATCTCAGTTATAGACCCATTGATTCTTCAGAAACTAAAATTTAAGAACTACTGACACTAAAGAAGATGACCGCTCACTGACATCTTTCCTTGGAGGCAGATAATTTCTAGCCATGATGCGGTGAATTACAACTGCTCTGCAATTTTATGATAATGTGTGCTCATCACCTAATCAAACTGCTTCAGTTGAGTTAGAACCTGGCTGACTCAGATCCCCACTCACATTGTCAGGTGATTGCTTCAGCAAAAGAAGTCTTTTGCCAAATACTTCACAGTCAAACTTTGCAGCCTCGGGAGAGAAGTATGAGGAAACACATAAATGTCAAATCTCTTATTATGGTAGGAGTTTTCAAACAATGAATATGATTCGATTCCACTTTCTCAAGAAATAGGGCAGCACACCTATGTCACTCTTAACTATAAAAACTATATGGTTTCTCCACATTGCTCAGAGTGTCTCTGCCACTTATTGATTTTTGGTACCATATTTAGCAAGTACTTTATGGCCCATCTTCCACTGCTACTAGAACGAGGGCAAAGTGAATATTGCTCATTGCTCTCTCTTCAGTGCCTCAAAGAATGCCTGGCACACAGTAGTCACTCAATAAATATCTGTGGCTGGATGAATAAATCCATTCCACTTCCTGAAGTGAAGAGGCAAATTTACACACATTTCCGTCTGTGGAGTATCATTGTTTCCTGTAGTTTACATCCACGTACCTCCTGCCACCAGATAACTACCCCCTATATAAATCTGTGCAGTTTTCACTTAAGATATAACTTTCTGGTGACCCCATAAAAAATTGGCAGAAATTCTCGGAAAGGATGATATTATAATTGGTCTTGTGGGGGATCCATGGAAGGATAAATTTCACGTTATTCATGTTTCCAGATGGGCTTTAGTCCCCAGGGCAGTCATTCCAGAACCTTTTCTCAGCCTTAAGTTTACTCCAAGAAATATAAATAGTGATTTACAGCTTGATTGCTCCCACAAAAGTCTCCCCTGTTTTTGGTGCAGAGTGGGAAATAGGGCAGAGGAGAAGGCAGCTGGGAAGCAGGATGGGGGACCGGGGCCCGTAGGGAGGGCATTGTGTGTGAGTCAGATGCTGGTCTACCGTGTCTCCTTGGAGGATGAGAACTTGGAGGCCATGAGGATGGGCTAAAGATGGATTTGTCTGAGTGGTCAGAAAGTTGAAGAAGCTCTGAGCAGTAATAAGCCTTGGATGCTGGCATGCAAATGTTGGTGTAGATGTGAGTTCACACTACCCTCCCACAAAAACAGTCTTCAAATACCAGGGCTAGTGTCCAAGTCTATGTAGTTCAGCTGATTGGGGAGCTATACTACTACCAAGGTTTAATAGTATTTCCTGGGCTTTTACTAGGCTACTCCACTAGCTCCTTCAACAAGTATTTGTGTGTCAACCTCTGTGCTGGGTGCTAGGAACACAGTCATGAAAAAGATATGAACTAAGGACCATTTGTATCAGCGAACTCCTCTCCGTTTCATGGCCTCAGATTCAAGCCCTAGTCAGATATTTTTCAAATGCTTGTTGTTTTCAAAGGGTACATTCAGAGTAGGTAGGTCAGAGTAAATTCTTCAGGAGTTCTCAACTATAGGTCAGAAGAACCCCATATTGTAAAGATATAATGATATAATGTATGATTGACAATCAGCCAAACAAACACTGAGCATTCAATTCATGTAAGACTTAGTCACAGTTTTGGTATGAGCCTGATAGGACAGGCTATTCATTTGTGAAGAATGATATTGTAGCTTGCTTAGACTGCTGCAAAGCCTCCTAACTGGAATCCTTGCTTCCCCTCTTGCTCTGCAGGGTCTATTTCCCACGCAGCAGCCAAATCATTTTATCATGATCTGGCTGAAAACCCTCCAATGGCTTCCTGTTGCAATTGGAATCAAATCCAGTCTCCTTGCAAGGGTCTTCTATCAAGGATCTGGCTCCTACTTAAAGTCCTGCTTTATTCTTGCCTGAGAGTTGACCTGAAACTCTTTCCCACCTTATCTTTGCTTGCCTAGCTCCTTGTTATTCAGGAGTCATTTCAAATATCTTCTAGGAGAGGTTCTTCCTGACTACCCTATCTTAAGTAGTTCCATCCCTCTTCCCCACAGTAATCTCTTTATTCTATTAGCATATTTCATATTCATGGTGGGAACTTCCGTGGTTCAACTTATTTATTTTTTGGTGATATATTATTACCCACTTCCTCCTACTAGAATGTAAGTTCCTTGAGAGTAGGAGAGTAGCGGCACTTAATAAATATTTGCTTAATGAATTAATTAATGTAATAACATTTCCTAAACACCCAAAGGGTTTCTGGGGATGTCTCTGACTGTGACCAGACTGCCAATGGTTTGAGAGCATTTTTGAAATCATAAGGGAAAACAAGGTACATGACATGGAGCCCTAGCACCTAGTATTTAACCTAATGCTTAATCTTTTTTGTTACATTGACTTGAACTAAATTAGCAACAGACCAGTGACTGGAAAAATGCACGTGACCAAAAAATCCCATTGATGGTGCCAGAGAGTGGCCCAAGAAGATAAATTCATAATGGTGCATGTTAAATGAGTGGATGTCAGAGGCACCTCTGGGTGGCTCAGTCAGGTTAAGTGTCTGACTTTGGCTTAGGTCATGATCTCATGGTTCATGAGTTGGAGCCCCACGTCAGGCTCTGTGCTGACAGCTCAGAGCCTGGAGCCTGCTTCAGATTCTGTGTCTCCCTCTCTCTCTGACACTCCCCTCTTGCACTCTGTCTCTCTCTCTCTCTCTCTCTCTCTCTCTCTCAAAAATAAATAAATATTAAAAACAAATTAAGAAAAAATAAAAGAGTGGATGTAATGCCACGTTTTCTTTACTGGGAATAGGGGGCTATGGCAGAGCCCAGGAAGCATGGTGGTACCCAAGAAAGAAATAGCCCATAACAGGGACAGGGCTGGTTGAAATCTGATGGAAGGGTAATGACGCGGAGGTCTTGCGCTTGATGCCGTATTGAGACTGGATGCTGGTAGGACGGTGCCCTGCTGTAATATGTTTAGCAGCTTCACTTGCTGAATTGACAGCCTTTCTGTTTAAAACTGACAAGGAGAAAATTAAAGTTTCCCTTGTTTTTTGTGACACACATGAGTAACCAATTGCTTGGCAGCTAGTTAAAATTCATATTTCCTTTGTCAGGTTTTTAGCAACTGTGAAGATGGGGTTAATGTAAGTCTCCCCTACCTTTGCCCTCTTGGTTGACTAGCTAGCTATATTTGCATTTCTTTTTATATAAATCTTTTTTTTTCCTGTCCTTTTGACAGCACATGATCAGAAATGGCATATTATCTTCACAGATGTTCCATGTTGGGAAGCATTTGCTCCTTATATAAATACAGAAACATGAAGTGACATGTTGCATATATCAAATCCTTTCAATGACTTAAGGTCAAAGATTGCTTTTTTTCCTCAGTGGAATGACCATCGACAAAAAAGATTTGTCAACTACTGGGGATTTGGGAGTTTTCTAATTCTTCTGGAATGGGAAATTTTACACATTGTGAAATAGGCTTTTCCATTCATGGAGATTCCCTTACAGACCCTACACCACACAATTCTGTCACCGACTTGTGGAAAAGACTCATTTCAGCTTTAGCATATTTTTCACACCTGTGAAACACCTGGCCATGCTGTCCTTCTACGCCTTTCTCTTCTCAGCTCAGTAGAACGATTCAATCTCCAAAGTGTGGAAAACAGACAACCTTTGCTCTTCACCCTCTCTCTGTTTCCCTTCTCGATCCACAACTTACCCACAACTGCAGCTGAGAATCGCCTGCTGGCAGCTGTAGCCACAGATCTTCTCTCCGCATCTCAGAGAAATAACCGACTAGGGAATTGAGTTGCCTCTTGGCTTTACAAACAATGTCTCAGGAACACAGCTGGTCATCACCCTGCACGAGGGATGAGAACAGATGAGAACCAGAGAGGAGGGTAGGAATTTTTCTCACCCCAAAGAAACCCAGGAGAGATACTCTCCTAAGGTTTATAGGAAATTTGTTTCTGACCCCAGGGTCACAAAATAGCTTACTATGAATTTTAATTGGCTGCCAAATCATTGCTAATTCATCTCTGATTTTGGCAGAAAAAAATTAAGTGTTAAAGAAATGAATCTGGCAGGAAGTTGTTTTTTTGTGGGTTTTTGTTTTGTTTTGTTTTGTTTTGCTTTGTTTTGTTTTTTTACATGAGTGTGATCCCACAGCTGCTGAAAGCCTAACAGAGCGGATGGTCAATAAACATATGGAGCTAGGGTGTGTTCATTTTCAGAACTTTCTGCTGGAAGAGGAGTTTGGAAAACTGCAAGATTCATTTTGGATTATAAATCTTTTATGCTGACAGGGGAGTTATCCTGCTACTGCCAAAAAACAGGCCAAATCAATTTTATAATGCTGTGAGATCAGGCTGAAGGGACTAGCGTAAAACGGCCCGTCATGAGGTACACGACAAGTGACGGGAACACCAACTTGCCCTTGGCTTGAGAAACTGAACTCCCAGGTTACCGATCTCACTTCCTGTCCTTGTGGGTTTCAGAGTGTCCATCTTTATTTTATCCCTGCTCGTTTCTCTCATTTTTCTCCTTTCCCAATTTTTTCCCTTACTTTACTTTCCTCAAACTCACATTTTTTTTTTCTTGCTCATACTTGGTATCAGATATATGCATGAAAATACGTTTACAATTTCACAGGTGAATCCTTAAACATCCAAATGTCTGTAATGAAATTGAACATCCTTCTGGCACTTTGTGCTGCTGGACAGATATCGATCTGTTTATTCAACATGCGTGCCTGTCCACCTTTGCCCTTGTCTTCCTTTATTGTAGAGGCTAGAAAGAAACATTTTCAAACATTTTCAACTTTCCAGCTTCTCCTGCAGCTAGGTGGAACCTGAGATAGTCTGGATCCTAGTTAGAAACCTAAGTGTGATTTTTCACGTCTGACCATTCCCAGGGGGAAACTGCACTCCCGACACTAGACTGGGTACCCAGCCAGTGCATCACGGCCTCTAAGGGAAATTGTAGTCAAGGACCCGGGGACCCCTGGCTGGCCACGTACTCATGTGTAGTTGCATTCCTAGCCTGGGTACTTCCATTTGGAGGTCTCCTCATTGGAGCACTTTGAAGACACTTTGCTCTGACTCTGTACTTTTACGCTCCTAGGCCTTCTCTCTCACATTCCTTCCTCCCCCTGGGTCCATAAAATGACAGGAGCCGTTTGCTCAGGACTCCTTCATAAGTAAGACAACCCTATGCTGTGCTGATCCATCCTATCCTCCAGTGGTGGGGGCACATCATTTCAGGCGGGAAATGAAACAGGAGAGAGTAGATGCTTTCTCAGTTTAACTTCTTGCTTATACTATTGCACTGATTAAAGACTTCACTGTTAACTTTAATTTTGGCTCCTTGTTGCTTTAATTGGCTCCTCCAATACCTGACGGCTCAGCTTTCTCTTCAAGCTCAGTGGAGCTCCTGACAGACCCACGTGACACAACTGTGGGCAATGAAATCTAAGAGGAAGTCAGCTGGATGGTTGATGAGAAAGCTGTTACTTTCCTGCATAGGAAGAAAGGGCGTGGAGAGTGGGGGACAAGTAACATTCTGCCTTTGTCCTGCCTACAATACAGATGTGATGCCTGGAGATGCAGCAGCCATTATATGAACAAAGTATAAGCCAAGTCCTTAAAGATGCTGAGAGAAGATGTTAAAGAAGTCTGGAGTCTTTTTTTTTTTATTTTAGAGAGAGAGAGAGAGAGAGAGAGAGAGAGCATGAGCTGGGGAGAGGGACAGAGAGAGAGAGAGAGAGAGAGAGAGAGAATCCCAAGCAGACTCCAGGCTCATCATGGGGTTCTATCCACGACCCTAGGATCATGACCTGAGCCAAAATCAAGAGTTGGACGCTCAACCAACTGAGCCACCCAGGCACCATGAGCGTGAAGTCTTGATAACACTGTTGACTCGCTGTAATAGCCTTGGGATATCTATCTTTGTACTTCTTGTGCAAGGAAAAGAAACTTCTTAGAGTTATTGGAAAATATATCCAGGGGGCACTTGGGTGACTCCGTCAGTTGAGCGTTGGACTCTTGATTTCAGGTCAGATCATGATCCCAGGGTTGTGGGATCAAGCCCCGAATCCAGCTCCAGATGAGCTTGGAGCCTGCTTAAGATTCTCTGTCTCTCTTGTTTCTTCTGCTCCTCTCCCCTGCTAGCATGTGTGTGCTCTCTCTCTCTCTAAAAATAAACAAATAAATAAATAAATATCCGTAAATTCTCTGACCTTCTTTCCATCAAAAGGAAAAGTCTAATTCCCCTTCCCTTAATTATGGTCCATCTTTAGTTTGCTGCTATTAACAAATTGAATACAGGAAACATGATGCTGAGGATAAGTCCAAAAAAAGGTGATACAGCTCCTATCTCTCTTTTTCTCTCTTAACATATGTCTTGGGAGCCTTTAGTTGACGCACAAGAAGTCCAGCTACACTAAAAATGTGATACTATAGAAAGCACTTTTTTTTTTAAACATGATCATGATCCTCCAGCTGCTAAAAGTCTAATAAAGGGGATGGTAAATAAACACACAAGCTGGGTATACATAGCTGGAATGTGAAGCACTAGGATTTGGATTACTAAGGAATTAGCACGAATCATTCTTGGGGGACTAGGGAGAGAATAACGAATGCTACTAATTAGCCTGCTAAGTATTCTCTGTAACTAGAGGATATTTGGTTGCAACTAGAAAGCTGAGGTAATTATCTCTTCATTATGTATGAATCTATTTACATGATCCACATGGGCATTTATGACTGGTTAGCTCAGATAAATGGATGTCCATGTTAATGACAACATCATGGATTCATGCTGTGTAGCTTCTTTCTATTCTAAGACTATAGATGCCATCCCTTGTAGTTCAAGGTGGCCACCACGGTGTAGAAACACAAATAATATTATTTTATATAATATTGTTAAATCACTTATCATGTATTAATTTGTATTTCCAGAATTTAGTGGCCAGCCTGGAGACACTTTGGGGGATATTGGTTTTTTTTTTTTTTTTAATTCATTTATTTATTTTGAGAGAGACAGAGACAGTGTGAGTGGGGGAGGGGCAGAGAGAGAGGGAGACCGAGAATCCCAAGCAGGCTCTGTGCTGCGAGCATAAAGCCCCATGCAGGGCTTGAACTCACAAAACGGCAATTTCATGACCTAAGGCAAAATCAAGAGTGATATGCTTAACCAACTAAGCCACTGAGGCACCCCTGGGGGAGATCTTTAACAAAACTCAACCTATTCTAACTTCCTTGAGAGGTGCCCCTGATCCACCTAGGTAGGCGCCTAGAGACTCTTCCTGTTGTGTGGCTCACCTTGCTGGCCTCAGATGATTGAACAAGAGGTGAACACTTGATTCATGCAGGGCGAATCAGATTCTCTCTTCCAGCAGTACGTATGGAGAGACAGTCAGTCAGTGTCTTCTAGTGACTGGAACAGTCACAGATAAAGTCATTAACTATGGTTCGGCCATATTTGGCCTTATGGAAAGAAAATCAGGGAAAGCTGGACTCTAGTGTTGGAGAATAAAGCAGATGTGCAAGAAAAAACAGAGTAGAGATGGTCTGAGAGTATATCTTGGGAATATGGATGCTTTTCATTTCTTAATTCTAGCCCTTCCTAAAGTGTGACTGTACTTCTATACTTAGCTCTTCAGCACAATTCTGTGCTAAAATTCCCCCTTTGTGCTCCATTTGGTTTCTGTTACTTGCCACCAAAAAGTCTAACTAACATAACTGTCATAACTTTAAACTCTAGGAGAGAAAAAATAATTTTCCTTCCACCTTTCTGAGCTCTTAGCTGAGTCTCCTGTAATAAGACAGATTAACAAAAGAGAAATAAACAGAACTTTATTAACATGTTTACTTCATGTACACTTGGGAGATGCCCAGAAAAAAATAATTCCCCAAAATGGCTTAGAATTCAGGATTAAATGCCATCTTGATAAGGAAAGGAGAGGGATGTTTCCTATGAAGCCTTTTAGGGAAGGGTATATGATTTTGTGAAAAATAAATGGGCCCTTAGAAGGTTAGATGGAAGGTATGATAGTTTGTGACGGAGTTTGTCCAGATGTGGTGTGGACTTCTAGTTGCCTCTCCTGTGACAAGAGTCAGTCCTCCTTGGGTGATGAAACTCTCAGGGAAGGGATTTATGACAAATGAGTTCCTTTTGGAGGATCTGTGCTGTGGCAGATAAGGGAAGGGCAGAGAAAGCCTCTCCCTGCATTTGCTGTTCTTTGAATGGCTGTGGCTCAAAATAATCAATATACCAAAGTGGCCTGTTTTTATGGCGGGGGGATATTCTGTTTCCCTTCAAAACCTTGTCCACCATGTCCTCAGAGAATACTGTTGGTAATGAGGGGCAGGAAGGACTATGTGGATAAGTACGAATCCATTGTCACTGAAGTGGAAACCATCTAAGAGCACCCTCTTCTAGAAGGAATGGCACCAACAGCATCATTTCTGAACACAAAGGGCTGCTGCGTCAATCCTCCAGAGCATGGAAAGCTCTTCTTTCTATTTCAACATTGACTTTTTTCTAATAGAAAAGAGTTTCCCTGAGGTACTGCCAGAAGAATCTACTCTTTTTTTTTTTAATTTTTTTTTAACGTTTATTTATTTTTGAGACAGAGAGAGACAGAGCATGAACGGGGGAGGGTCAGAGAGAGAAGGAGACACAGAATCCGAAACGGGCTCCAGGCTCCAAGCGGTCAGCACAGAGCCCGACGCGGGGCTCGAACTCATGGACCGTGAGATCATGACCTGAGCCGAAGTCGGCTGCCCAACCGACTGAGCCACCCAGGCTCCCCAAGAATCTGCTCTTTGAGAAACAAGTTCAAAACCTCACACTCTGGAAATCTTCATGAAAATGAAAAGTTGCCCTCAGAAATGCGTGGCTGAAACGTTCTCCTAAGTGATTTGCACTGTCCTTAGCTAAAAGTGTCTCCACCAAGTAGTGTAACTGAAAGAACTGCCTTCTCAGACTTGGTTCTATGTACAGTGTCCCCGAACCAGATTTTATTTGATGTCGTTTCTGGTGTTATCGATGATTATTCCTATTTCAACATAAAGTCTCTTCTTATTTATAGCTGGTAACGTTATAAGGCTGGGCAAAAAGGAAAAATATGGGGGGAAATGGCAAAAGACTTTAAATTTTTTTTTTAATGTTTATTTTTGACACACAGAGAGAGACAGAGCATCAGCGGGGAAGGGGCAGAGAGAGAGGGAGACACAGAATCGGAGGCAAGCTCTGTGCTGTCAGCACAGAGCCTGATGCAGGGCTCGAACCCACAGACCGCGTGATGAGGGCTTGAACCCACAGACCGTGAGATCATGACCTGAGCTGAAGTCGGATGCTCAACCGACTGAGCCACCCAGGCACCCCATAAAAGACTTTAAATATGAATGTGAAAAGGGTGAGTGAAGGAAAAAATAAAGGTAAGAACCAAAATAGCGAAACAAGAAGCTAGGTTGGGGAGCAGTTCCACAAGTGAGTTCCTTAAAGTCTGGGACCTCTTTGTCCAGAACCAAGAGCTTCACCTGGGTTAGAACAGGAACTGAACAATGAATGTGCGGTTACCTGACCAAATCAACAAATGACTGAAAGGCTTGACAAAATGAATTTGTTTCTGTACTAAATCTTCCTGAATTTGTCTGTTTCAGTTAGACTCTGATGTAGCCTCAGGATACAAAAAGTGAAATTCTAAAAGCTTGTCAGGCTTCCACAGTTAATGCTGTTATACTATGTTGAATGTGGATAGATGTCACAACCTTGACCTCCTGCCATAGGTATGAGGAGATGGCATGAAGTCCTCTCTGCCTGACCACCACTGTATTCGTTCTATGGTCGGCTCAATTTTTGCCCGAAGGAAGACCATACTTTGTTCTTTGCTGGCACCGTTGTACGTTGAAACTTAAAGAGACTTTGGAAATACGATCCGACTCCACAGAGGACAAGAAGGGGAGGAAGCGTCTCTGACCTGGTGTCTCCAGTCTGGTGCCAGACCCATCACAGGGCACAGGGAACCCCTGCCACCCCTTTTAATTACAGTCTCTGAAAAAAGAGACTGAACCCCCTCTGATTTGGAGAAAGGCTGGTTTCTTCATCTTATTAACAATAACATATCCCAGTGCTCCAGTAATTACAGACCTATTGCTGAAGCAATCAAATTGCTTATTTGAAAGAAAGACTGTTTCCTTTCCCTAATGAATGTGAACAGTTCCCCAGAGCCCGAAGGTGATGTGTGTGAATGCTGCAGTGTAACAATGAAAAGCGATTATAAATAAATGACACAGAGCTGCTCTGTTCTTAAAAATCACTGCGTGATCAATTTGGGAGACATGCATAGAGATGGGACTCATGAGATTTAGTTTTAATTATTCTGCCCGAAGGAAAACGACACTTTATTCTTTGCTGGCACCATTGTACACTGAAACTTAAAGAGACTTAGGAAACATGATCCTATTCATCCTTTTCTCAAACCACTGGCAGATACAGTGACACAGTTGCCTTCGTTGTATAGGAGGAGCAACTGAGGTCCGGATGTTTGTGTTCTTCGTAAAAGGTCTGATTCACATATTGTCATATCCAGCTGATTTCTTTGTCTCTCCCTTACTCAACTCCTCTGATAATTGTTTGTATTTGAAATTACAAATTTCAAATTTGTAAGGGGAGAAATTAAGGGAAGGTTATGACAAAGAAGGTGAGGCGTGTTTCTACATACATGCATTTGTGCACGTCTTGATTTTGGGGTAAGGAAATAGTATGGGGTCTGGAAAGATGCCAGGAGGCAGGGGCATTCCATCTCAGTCCTTGATGCTGGAGCAACTACCCCTCATTGAAAGCTGTAACATGTGAGCTGTGGGGTTGGGGCTGGAAGGAGGCTGATGAAAAATAATCTCACGTTTTTTGTCAGATCAGGGCACACTTGGATTAAAATCTTTTTGAATTTAAAGAAAAAACCTGGTTACTAGTTGATACAGGATACCATCTGAGTCCAACCACTACCCAGAATGGTAGTTTATAATTAATCTTTCACTTAGGGGTCCTGCTGTGGACCACCAAAGAGGCCCTCTAAGGCCATATTGAGAAATCAACATGTTATCCTTTGCCATTTCTAAAAACTGAAAATTGAATCCATTTGAAATTCAGAGATGAGTCTGCAGAATTTCCAACAAGATAAACTAAAAATTCCTCAGGATCCAGGGTGTTTATGTTTCTAGAGATTCTTTCATGAGGGATTAAGTTATCGTACTTCTTGGATGAGTTTCTTGATTCTGGATGATATATACCATTGCATTACATTTTTGCTCAACTCTTAGTCATATGACACTCATCAGGAGTTGGCAGAAATTCCCCCTCCCCCAAAAGAATTTAGAGGAGCCTTATTTCTGCTTGCTTTTAAAGGAAGAAAATATAGAAATTACTTAGAAGAGTTTCTGGAATTTGGCTATCTGTGTGGTTTGATAGTTTTAAAGGAATCAACTAATCACCGTCGACCAAATCACTAGCTAGTTCAGTAAGGCAGTCAGCTTAACTAATCGTCTGGTTGACAATCAAATCAATTAATTGCTTTTTTCGTTTTTTTTGTTTCTGTTTGTTTGTTTTGCCTTTGATACGGAATAGGTACAGCTCAAGTTAAGCAAACCAGACAATCTTGTCAATGCTTACAGAATACAAGTGGACAGTATATTTAAAAATGTGAGAATCCATATGGAAAACAGAGCTTCATTAAAGAATTAGATGGAATTAAATGGGTTAAGCTCATCAGAAAAAAAAAAAAATAAGGGAAAAGGCTATTCTTGCCAGGGACTGAAGTCTCTGCAGAAATTGATTCGGTAGAGGGTCCCTCTGGGGCTTGGAACAATTAGCTCTCAGAAAATTAGAGGACAGCCTTTGTGCTTCTGGGGATTCAGATGTGACAGGTGTCTCCTGTCCCTTAGGAAACAGTTCACTCCTTCCAACCTTTCATTTTTTTGGATGCTTGCCCCTTCAGGGTAAACCCAAACCCCTGAGAGTTAAGGATTTCGAGGCACAGAGTCTGAATAATTGGATTCTTGGAAGACATTACTTTTATGAGTTTCTGCCACAGATGTACTTCCTGGGGTGTTTTCTGTTTAAAAAAAATTCTTCTTTTGAGAAAAGGTAGGAACTAAGATGCTGTGCTTCCTAAAGTGATGGAGGGGCGCCTAAGTGGCTCAGTTAGTTAAACATCTGACTTCAGCTCAGGTCATGATCTCAAGGTTCGTGGGTCTGCGTCGGGCTCTGTGCTGACAGCTCGGGATCTGGAGCCTGCTTCAGATTCTGTGTCTCTCTTATTTTCTCTCTCTCTGCTCTTCCCCTGTGTGTGCTCTCTCTATCTCTCTCTCTCTCTCTCTCAAAAATAAATAAACATTAAAAAAAAATAAAGTAGGTGATGGAAAACTTTTTTTTTTTCCTGTCCCTTTACTAACTTCATTCTTCACACAAAGTGAACACTGGGAGAAGGTGACTAGGCCACAATCTTCCCGATGCCTGAGGAGACTAAAATGTGGTCTTTGAGTGAGAGGAGGCAGTGTCGGTAGACCTTTAGAGAAGGCAGGGGGCGGGGCACAGAGGAAAGTGGCAAAGGAGGACAATTTGCTCATTTTACTTGCTGAGAACAATTAGTTGTATTTATGCCAGGGTGGGTGTTATTAACCTGATGAGGACAATCTGACAGAGAGTTAATGAGGGATCTTGAGTGTAGGAGCCTGAGAAATAGATATCTCCCCAACTGTGTGGGAGGAGGGAGGTGTGGGAAAGGGAAATCAGAGTAGGTGGATGGGTGAATACTTCTGCACAGAGGAGTCAGCACATTCTTTCTTCAGGGTAAAAGGCTTGACACGTTGTGGAATGAGGATTAGAATATTGTATATTTTTAGCAGCTGATATAAAAATTCCTCCTAGGGAGAAACCCATCTTTGGAGAAATTACCCCTACGATCCCCCCTGGGAATTGCTGAGGCTCCTGGGTTTGGCTAGGCCAAAGCCCAGCATTCAGAGGCCAGTCAGGCAACTTCTGTCTCATAGAGGATGGTGCCTGAGTGGGGGAGATGAAGGGGTGGAAGAAGGCCCCAGAAGGGCATGAGGATAGGTTGCAACTGTCCAGAATGTTTGCTGGGAAAGGATTCTTTTTTTTTTTTTTTTTTTTTTTGAAACCAGTGAAGGTGGTCGCTTAACTGTGGAACAGAGATCAGATGTGTGGACTTAGGATCTGGAAGTGGAGGGGTCTTTAAAACTGTAAGTTTACGGTAGGGGCCCTGATGTCTGAGTCACAGAGTAGAGTAGTTGAGCTTTCAGAGGATATCTATTGTATTTCAATACGTGGCTGCAGAGATCAACACACGGCACATACAACTTCCCCAGAAGAAGAGAACCCCAGAACCACACTGCAAATAGAAATCTACTTCCAGTGGTGATTTTTATTTAAGTGTGTATACGGACACATCTTTTTGAGGGGAAATTGGACAGTATCTATCAAAACTTAAAAGAGGCACATCTTCCAACTCAGCAATTTCACTTCAAGGAATCTGCCCTTACATGTACAAATATGTAAGTTCAAGAAGTTCTTTTGAAACATGCCTTATAATAGCAAAACATGATTATCCACAAATAGGAGTGTGGTTAGATTATCATACAATTATATGGAAAGATCTCCAAGGTACTAAGAACTGATTTTTAAAAACCGATGTAAAAGTCACACAACACGAAATTAACCACTAATCATTTTATCTTATTTTTAAATGTTTATGTTTATTTTTGAGGAGGGGGGAGGGGCAGAGAGAGAGGGAGATGGAGAATCCCAAGCAGGTTCCTTGCTGTCAGCACAGAGCCCCATGCGGAGCTTGAATTCATGAACCGTGAGATCATGACCTGAGCCCAAATCAAGAGTTGGATGCTCAACTGACTGAGCCACCCAGGCGTCCCACCATTAATAATTTTAAATTTGTGTTCAGTGGCATTTCGTACATTCTCAGTGTCATGCAGCCATCAACTGTAATTCCAGGACATTTTCTTCTCTCCAAAATGAGACCCCATACCCATTAATCAGTCACTCTCTGTTACTGCAAGAAATGATCTTTAAATGTCAGAAGAGTGTATACAATTTTATCCCATTTGTGCTTTTAACAACCTCCAAACTATGACCTCTATGCCCACTGACCGACAGAAGCAGTGTAGAGTTGTGGTGGGTTACACCCGGGGACTCTGGAGTCAGCCTGCCTGTTTCAAATTCCAGCTCTTACACAGATCGGCTGCGCATAACTTGGCAAGTATTTAACCTCTCTGTGCCTCTCTTTCTACAGGGGTAGGTTGGGGATAGTAACAGTACATAGAGGGCAGTTGTGAAGAGTAAATCAGGACAAACCTGATGCAGCCACCATTTAGTCCAGCTGTTTTTGTGTTGTTTGAATTGTTTGTTGTTGTTAGTCAAAACCATGAGTAAGTAAACCTACTTCCAGCTGAGGGAGCAGGTGTGCTAAGCACACATTCTCAGAATACCCTCTTTCAGGACATTGTGGAAAGCTGCTCCACTATAGTGGTTGCCTCTTGCTTAAAGACCAAAAATGTGGGCTTTAAGCACCAACAAAATTCCAACTAAAAGACCCATATGAAGTATGAAATATGGGTCTTCATTACACCTAAATGAAATGCCAGTAGGCAACTTGGAGGGCAAGAGGAAGGGTCTCTGTGAGGCTGAGATACCTAAAGGGGGAAAGCAGGGAAGAAGGGAGGAAGGAATGAAAGAAAGAGGGAGGGGAGAAAGGAGGAATAAGAACAAAAGAACAAAAGGGACAAGGATAGGTTAGGATGAAGGAAAAGAGGAAGAGAAAATGGTAAGGAAGTGATTGCAGGCCTCAGCTATAAATGGTTCAGGTTGAAACGGAGCACGTGTAAAGCATTTCAACCAAAAAGTAAAGAGAGCCAGGAGAAGCATCTGTGATTTCTTTCTTTTCTTGTTTAGTCCCAATGTACATTAAGCTCAGAAATACAGCCATACGAAGCTGCTATGCATCAAGAAATAAGCATGACCGTTGCCATACTTTCACACTGTATGACTCTTTCTGTGCTTCCCTTCTTGGGTGAATCCGATTTCCCCACCCCCATGTGCCTGCAGAAAACGCTGCCCTGACAAACCCCTGAGAAGCCTTTACTTTTGTTTCGGAATCTGAACACAGCCCCACATGGACTCTGGGATGCTGAACCATCATGATCTTGAGAGAGTTAATGAGGCTTGGAAGTGGTTAACAGAAAGCTCAGGTCTAGTCAGTTTCTTCGTCAGGACAAGGTGGAAATGCAAGTTTGAAACTGGCCAAGTCTTGCGGAATGAAAAATACAGAAAAGGTAGTCCTCCTTACCTGTAGTCAACCACAGTCAAAAGCAGATGATCCTCCTTCTGAAAGTCAGTAGTAGTAGCCTAAGGCTCCATAGTGCCTCTGTCATTCACCTCACTTTCTCCAAAAGGTAGACATTTTATCATCTCACAACATCACAAGAAGGGTGAGTCCAATACAATAAGATATTTTTAGAGTGAGAGGGACCACTTTCAGTTAATTTTTATTACAGTATATTGTTATAGTTGTTCTATTTATACTAACCTCCGTTGTTAATCTCTTAGTGTGCATACTTTATAAATTAAACTTTATTATAGGTATGTATGTATAGGAAAAAACATAGTATAAATAGGGTTCAGGTAATATCTGCAGGTTCAGGCATCCACTGAGAGTCTTGGAACATATCCCCCACAGATAAGGGGGGGGGGACCACTGTGCTGAACTACTGTCTTTTTTTTTTTTTTTTAATTTTTTTTCAACGTTTTTTATTTATTTTTGGGACAGAGAGAGACAGAGCATGAACGGGGGAGGGGCAGAGAGAGAGGGAGACACAGAATCGGAAACAGGCTCCAGGCTCCGAGCCATCAGCCCAGAGCCTGACGCGGGGCTCGAACTCACGGACCGCGAGATCGTGACCTGGCTGAAGTCGGACGCTTAACCGACTGCGCCACCCAGGCGCCCCGAACTACTGTCTTTTTAAATAGGATACTTTAAATCCCACATGCTTCAGAGCCACCAGAAATGAGGTAGATAGCATTTTGCTAGCATATCTTTTCAAATATTTAAAGAATGTTTTATATACTTCTGTTGATTTAATAAAGTAACTCAGAAGGGTTAAGCAGGGTTTGGCATCTTCAAGATGGCGATTTTGCTTCTGATAACTTTCCAGAAAAATTAAATGTGTTGTGAAGGATAAATTACAGTTTGATGCAAGTTGTCTTGTTAAAATGTCATTCCTCTTCCCCAGCAACCTACTTCCCGTCTCATTAAGCCAGTCGACTGGATATATCCAGACAATTATGACGGTGATTTACTACCTTAATGCTCAATTGTTACTGGGAGCTGAAGGGTGGGGGAAGGGAAATAACATTCCCATCCTCTGTGTCTCATGGAGAGACAATCAAGCCCTCAGCTGTAGCATTAAACACAGCAATAGAAAGCAGAGGCACGGTAAAGCATTTTCACTGCAGTTATGAGCTGAGATATAAAATGAGATTTATTTGCAACAATCTGATAGAGAAAATTGAGTCCTGGGAATTGATGTCCCAGGGAGCCTTTCAAGTCAGCCAGGAGTTACTACAGGACGTGAGTAACACAGCAAAATATGAAAGAATGGGAAGAGGAAAAAAAAATTTGTGCTTTGACATTTTCTGCGGCCACTGCTAAAGATAAAGAAATTGACTAGTTTGTACAATATGAATTATGGTCACAATTATAGTCTTCCCTTGCTCCAGTCAGTCTCTCATAACAGTTGAATATCTTGAGTCCCAAATTGGGGCTGTAGCTCAGCCTTTTGCTTTTTTAAAACGTGGTTCTTCTACGGATGTGATGCCAAATAAATAAACCTTCAAATGGCTCTCTGTTTTCCCCAATAGGTTTCATCCTAATAGATAATTTCAAATAACTATGCTGGTTCTTCTAGCATTTCATTTCTTCTGGCATTTTATTTCTTAATTTTTCTGAAAATTACCACTGAAATTTAAGTTGATGATATAGCAATCCCCAGTTGGTATTTTTAAATGAGAGTGGAAATTAGAAGTTTGTGTTAAATTTCATTTACTCGGGTGTTCATTCTGCAGCCAATATTTGTCACAATTTTAATGTGTGTCTGTCTTTGCTGGACTGTGTCCAGGGAGAAGATATACGTGATTTTTCAATGTATGTAATTTGCCTCAAGGATATATTTCAAGTCTATACGTGTTTGCACACTGCAAGAGGTCACAGGTAAAACTGAAAAAAAAAAAGTGAAGTTTCACGAATATATATGGGGGCTTTGACAAAATCAGGGATAAACCCCTTCCCTGAAGGGCTAAGTTCAGTTCCTTTTAATAAGCAAGGTGTCTCAAGCTTCTGAACACCTGGCGACTGAAATCCAGTTTCTGTGCTGGTTCCTCGGTCTTCTACCCAAGATTATGCTACACAACATTCACTTAACCCCACACCTGTCTCAACTGCTGGGGAGAATAATTTTTTGCAATCTTGACTCCCCCTTTTACTTGATCTTGAGATTTTTTTGTCCCGAACCTATAGCTACTTCTATGAATAACCAGGTGGCTATTTCAAAAAGGAAAAACTTTCTGACACCTTTATCACTGCCTCTAGATAGAAATAAGGGTAATGCTAACATTCAAGGATAACTGGTACATTCAATCACAACTCACTACCTCCTCTGAGGCAACCGAGGGGGTGGGGGAGGGGCACAATGGGTGCCTTCTGTTTTCCCCTCCAAGAGAGATGGTGTAAGAACTTGCCAAGCACCTCTTGTTTTACTTGTTGTGAACGTGTGCAATTTATCTTTCTGAGAAAAGTGCATACAACTTTTGTGTAAATTGTTTAATTGTCACAATTGGTTAATTTCATCTTTTTTTTTTTTTTCCCCAAGAGAGGTGGAAAATGGTTAGTTTGTGTGGTGGGTAACGGTGATTCTTTCTTTGGCCCATAAAGGGAACTGGATCAAAAGATTCTGAAAAAAAAAATGTCATTGGCTTAAACATTCACATCTGCACTGCATTTATATTTTTGACCTATAGTTCATGCTTGAACAGGACTCTTAAGTTCAATATTTTAACTAAAAAGTTGATAATATTTTCATTGCTTTATTCCCATTTATCTCTAAGTTTGTTTGCTTGTTTATTTATTTATTTATTTTAATGTTTATTTATTTTTGAGAGAGTAAGAGAGAGAGTGCACGGAGGAGGGACAGAGAGGAATAGGGAGAGAATCCTAAGCAGGCTCCACACTGTCAGCACGGAGCCCTACGTGGGGCTTGAACTTATGTACTGTGAGATCATGACCTGAACTGAAATCAAAAGTTGGACGCTTAACTGACTCAGCCATCCAGGCGCCCCTCGTCTCTAAGTTTATAGGCTATGTGTTGTTCCCTGCTTTCTTCCTCTTTATCCCCAACTTTTTCTTCCTATAGTTATGTCCCATTCACTTTAATAAGGCAAAACATCTCTCACACTTAAAACTATATGAGAAATTTTAAAGAAAATGATTATAGATTCCATTCAGAAAAGATACTCTGGGTAGCCAGTTTTCTCTTTCTTTCTTTCTTCCATTATTAAGATTGGCTAATTTTTTTTTCAATGTTTATTTATTTTTGGGACAGAGAGAGACAGAGCATGAACGGGGGAAGGACAGAGAGAGAGGGAGACACAGAATCGGAAACAGGCTCCAGGCTCTGAGCCATCAGCCCAGAGCCTGACGCGGGGCTCGAACTCACGCACCGTGAGATCGTGACCTGGCTGAAGTCAGATGCTTAACCGACTGCGCCACCCAGGCGCCCCAAGATTGGCTAATTTTTTTAAAGGCTTTTTATTTTGAAATAATTATAGACTCACAAAAAATAGTGAAATCAATTCCTAGAGTTCCATGTATTCTTTACCCATCTTCCCCTGATGGTGACATCTTATGTGACTGCAGTACACAATCAAAACCAGCAAACTATTAAGTGGACTAGAGACCTATTCAGTTTTCACCAGTTTCTACATGCATTCTTGTGTGTGCACGTGTGTGTGTGTGTGTGTGTGCTTATAGTTCTATGTGGTCTGATCTCAGATATGAGTCTGTGTAACAGCCCCCCACAATTAAGGTACGGAGAGCTGTTTGTTCCCTCACCACAAAGGAACCTCTCTTGTTCTGCCCCTTTAGATTCACATCCTCCCTCCCTCTGTCTCCTATCCCCAACCCCTGGCAACCAGTAATCTGTTCTCCATCTCTGTACTTTTGTCATTCCCAGGCTGTTAGAGAATGGGAATCACACAGTATACAACCTTTGGAGATGGACTTTCTTCACTAAGCATCATGTCCTCGAGGTCCATCCAAAGTTGTCGTGTGTATTAACAGTTCATTCCTTTTTATTGCTGAGTAGCATTCCGTTCTGCAGATGTTCCAGAGCCTGCTCAACAATGCACTCTTTGAAAGACAGTGGTTGTGTCCAGGTTTTTGTAATTTCAAAGCTGCTATGAACATTCCTGTACAATTGACCCTCGAACAGCACGGCGGGGTAGGGACACTGACCCCCCTCACACAGTAGAAAATCCACATATAACGTATGACTCCCCCAAACTTAACTACCGATAGCCTACTGTTGACTGGAAGCCTTGCTGATAACATAGTCAATTACTACATATTTTGTATATTATATGTATTATACACTGCATTCTTACAATAAAGTGAGCTAGCAAAAAAAATGTTATTAAGAAAATCATAAGGAAGAGGAAATACATTTACAGTACTATACTGTAAAATATTCCTATGTAAGTGGACCTGTGCAGTTCAAATCTCTGTTGTTCAACGATCAACTGTACAGGTTTTTATTTATGCATGTTTGAACACAAGTTTTCATTTCCCTGGGATAAATGCCCAAGAGTATATAATTGCCGTGTTATAGGGAAAGTGTACATTTAGTTTATAAGAAACTGTTGAACAGTTTTCCAAAGTGGCTATACCATTTTATATTTCTACCTGCAGTATAGGAGGAATCCACTTTTTTCTGCATCCTTACCAGCACCAGTCTTTTTAGATAAGTAAATGAATATCAAAATATTGTAGGAAGTCACACAAAGGCCATGTAGACACTGAGCCAAATGCATGGAGGTACTTAGCTTGTATATGAGCCTAAGACCACTTTTTCAGGAGGGTTGACAGCAACATTTGTTGTGATATAAATCCCCCAGACCTTATTAGCCCGTAGCCGTGTGTCAGTTAGCAATGGCTGCAAGTGAGGAAAACCCAGTTACAGTCAGTTAAGCACATGGGCCTATTTTCCTTCCTTAACAAGAAGTCCAGAACCCAGCCGTTGCAGAGGCTCAAAGACGATGGCAGCTACTGCTTCAGGAATCAATACCAAATTCATCTGGGAAGAAGAGAGAAGCAGATAGGATAGTGTTTGTACCAGGAAGGAAAATGTTTTCCCAAGAATGTCGGTACAATTTCCTGTTTTGGTCCTGAACACTGTCCTGAGTTTCTCATGGCTGGAATGTTATAGGAAGTGAGTTCTGAAAAGCTCAGTGGGCCAGGCATTTACCATTGTCTGACATAGGACAGTACACATTAATGGTCGACTTTGGCCAGATTAAAGCTTCACCTGATGATGCATGGCCCACCCTCAAGTATTTCTGGGTTTTACCACAGGGGTATCTCATTTGTGCTTATAAGCAAAGTCCTCTCCCACTGAGGATTACTGTGCTCCAGCAGGTCCTGTGAAGCACAGTGGTGTCTGTAGGGTTCTGTCCTCCCCTAGGCCTCTGCCATGGTTTTCTTGCTGTCACTGAGGAACTGAACCCTCATATCCTCCCTGCCTTGTGCTTTGTGTTCATGAAGCCCTTCCTGAATGCATTTAATCACTTTGGCCTGCAGACCTTCACTTTCCATTGCTTTTGAGTTTGTCCATGGGCTAGGCACGTGACTAGGACACTGACGATCCTTTCCACTGATAGGTGTTTTTCATTCTTGACATGCACACAAAAGTATATCTTAGCATGCTCTTTCTGTGGCAAATCATATAATGCAAGTGAACAACTGAGGAGGGGACTCTGTCAGTCTCACCTGATCAGATGGAAATCTCTGTTTAAGCCTAAAAAGGGCCACCCATATTTACTGTCTTCCTTTTGATCACATGTGTTAGTTCAGCTGGTCTACCTGGCTGGATCACTAACACTGTGCTCCCTCACGGCTCAGTGTTTGTTTCCCAGGTAACAACGTTGGAATGAAAAAGGACTATTTTTCAGTCAAGGGTGGAGACCCAGTTAGAACCTTTCTTAAACTCCTGTGGGTCAAAGAGAACTCCTCCTATCTTAACTGCTACCTTCTTGACTTGATACATGTAAAAGTGTTTGGGATTTACATTAGTCAAGATGCAAATGCCGGCTGCTATAACAAAGACTCTGGTATAGCTGTGGCTGACACAAGACAGAAGTTGATTTCTCTGTCTGGGCCCAGAGTTGATACGGCATCTCTATCATCTGGTTGCCTTTTATGTTGTTGCTCTGCCATACTCAACAGGCAGCTTCAGTCCCTGTGTCCAATATGGCTAGCTGTCACCATCGCGTTCACACCTAACCGGTGAGAAGGGGAAAGTAGAATGGGGGGAGGGGGGAACCCTTTCCTTTTATGGGCATGACAGGAAGTTACCCACATAATTTTGTCTTGAATCCTATTAACCTGACTTTAGCATCTTTGTCCCACTTAGCTACAAGATGCTGGGAAATGCGGTCTGCATGCTAGAGTGCCATAAGATTAGCAGGAGCTTCTACTACCAGAACGGGATTATAGATACTGGGGAACAACTAGCAGGATCAGATAAATGCCCTCTACCTTTGGGGCCAAGAAGAAGTGCTAGAATTTAGGGGAGCAGTCTTCAACCAGGGGCAATTTCTGGAGATATCATTGTTTGTCTTAACGGGAGTGATGTGTGTTACTGGCAGCTAGTGGGTAGATGCTGCCAAACTTTGTACAATGCACAGGACAGACCCCTCCCCCCTCACAAAACAAATTATCCAGCCTGAAATGTCAGTAGTGCTGAGGTTCAGAAATCCTGCCTTAGGGATATATCTTTACAAAGTCCTAGCCCACCACATTATAACAATGTTTTGGCTTTCATTTGTGCTTTTATGTATGTATGTATGTATGTATTTGGTTTGTTTATTTATTTTGAGACAGAGAGAGAATGAGAGAGAATCCTAAGCAGGCTCTGCGCTGTCAGCACAGAGCCCGACATGGGACTCGATCTCATGAATTGTGAGATCATGACGTGAGCCAAAATCAAGAGCCAGATGCCCAACCAACTGAGCCACCCAGGTGCCCCTCATTTGTGCTTTTATAAGCAAATTTCTAAGACTAGTGTCCTCTTAGGGGAGATTTGGGTGATAGCAAGGTGCTTCCAGTAAATTAGAATTGGAGCTTGCTGTGGTCTGAACATTTGTGTTCCG
>NW_024412376.1:21475594-21490142 GCF_014898765.1 Herpailurus yagouaroundi
CCCCCCCCCGCCAGGTCAAATCCTAAAATCCTAAAGCCCAATGTGATGATATTAGGAAGTGGGACCTTTGGCAAGTGCTTAGATCATGAGGGTGGAGCCCTCATGAATAGGATTAATGCTCTTACAAAAAGACCCTGCAGAGCTCCCTTGCCCCTTCCACCAGGTGAGGACACAGTGAAAAGCCCGTGGCTGTGACCCCAGAAGAGGGCCCTCCTCCAGGAGACCTCAGTGGCTCAGTCGGTTGAACAACCAACTTCGGCTCAGGTAATGCTCTCATGGTCTGTGGGTTCGAGCCCCACATCAGGCTCTGTGCTGACAGTTCAGAGCCTGGAGCCTGCTTCCAATTCTGTGTTTCCCTCTCTCTTTGCCCCTCCCCTGTCTCTCAAAAATAAATAAATGTTAAAAAAAAAAAAAAAAAGAGGACCCTCATCCAACCTGACTGGCACTTTGGTCTTAAACTTCCAGCCTCCAGAATTGCAAGGAATACATTTATTTTCCTAATAAGATACCCACTGTGTGGTATTTTGTTATAGCAGCATGAATAGGCTAAGACTGAGGTGTAAAACACCACTTGCTCAGTTTGCCAGAGGTCACATTAATGAAGGAATGAAACTTGTCGACCCTTGCATATAGTTCCACCATAGTCATTAACAAGCTGGCTTTAGTCCTGAAGAGGAAGATTTCCTTCTTTGGGTTTTCCCAAGCTATTTAGTAATATATCATATACCACTAAACCAGAGGAAAGGAGGAAATCTATTCAATTACAGACAAGTGTAATTTTGTACAATTAATCATAGTCTTCTTAAGGGAAATAAAAATAATTTGTTTTTAGTAAGAAGGAACCTATAATTATTTGGTGAGAGAGGAAAAACTACTTATTAATATATCATGTTTACTTTGAATGTGGTGAAATGTATTGCAGCTTTGCTGTTAGTCTTAGGCATGAAAAACTGTGTGTTAAATTTTGTCATTTCTGGTTCTGATAATCTGCTTTGATGACAGATTAGAAATGCAGTTTGGCTTTTCAGGACATAAATCTCAAATAATCAACATGAGAGAACGGCACCAAATCCTCCAGAGACGTTTCTAACATGAGATGATGACGCTTCTTAATAAACTCAGGATTAGTGATGTAACTTGTCACTGGTTCAGCCAGAAGACACAGGGAAATATCACAGTTGCTACAGTGACCACTCAGAAGTTGTGTTCTATAAATCTGGAAAATCAACTTCTGGAAATTCTCCCCTGGGATGAAGATATACTATGTGTCAGCCATGTATCACAGAAACCTTTTATTATTTTAGGCATCATACATTTTTTCTTGTGGAGAGAAGCAAGAATATTGTTCCTCATTTCCTATTTCCCTAGATTTGAGGGATGTCTAAGTTCTTCGTAGGACATTACAGTCACCTCTCTTAAAATATCCATCTCCCAGTGAATCACATACAACTTTTGCATCTTTGTTCCATTTCCGTCTACTATTTTACTTTTCATACCATTGTAATTTGTTTTTCCCAATTAGAAAGTACATATCTGGCGGAGAATTTTCACTTCTTTTTTTTGAAAGTTTATTTATTTATTTTGAGAGAGAGAGCAAGAGAGAGAGAGCGAGTGCACAAGTGGGGGAAGGTCAGAGAGAGAGAGAGAGAGAGGAAGAGAGAGAGAGAATCCCAAGCAGGCTCTGCACTGTCAGTGTGAACCCAATGCAGGGCTCAAACCCATGAATCAGGAAATCACAACCTGAGCTGAAGTCAGATGCTTAACCGACTGAGCCACCCAGGCTCCCTGAGAATTAACTTCTTACACTTTGTTTCTCCTGTGACATCCAGTAGATTTCCTTCCCTGTATAGGGCATCTTTATGGACTTTGTGTTTTAGCTTTGCTTAACACCACAGTTATTAAGCATGATCTTGGAGTCATAATTACACTTATCACCATTATGAAATTATGTGCAATTAACTTGTTCTTAATTATGGACTGCAAAAGAATTTGGAACATTAGAGAATAGAGAATAAAAGATCTGGATTTTATGCGATTAAGAGATATTTTAAATAGGGAAATAAGTGCACATATACAGCAAAACAATATATAGAACTTCCATTTGTTGTATCTGGTGATATTTAGCAGAGATCATTTAAAGCAGATTATGTCTGAAAGTAGAAATCAAGAAATACTTGTTAATATCTGTTTATTTGTGAAGTAGAAGCAGCATAGCCTCTGGCATCCAAGACAAAGACTTGAGCCCCTTGTTACCCTTCACCATTTACTGGCTGTGTTTCTGTAAGCAAGTTACTTTAACGTTGATGAGCTTCATTTTCCTTATGCATAGAATGGGATTATGATACCTTCCTTTTAAGAACATTGTGAGTATTAAATTAAACAAATTCACACAGAAAGCACCCAGCACCCTGCCTGGCAATGTCAGAGTTCTTGGATTACAAGCAACAGAAAAAAACATTGCCAAACTTAAGGCAGAGAAGCAGATCTATTAGAATCATAGAATCAAGGAAGAAATGAACGACCCAGTTTCAGAACTAGGAGACTCTTGGTATCTCTGCAGCAGGAAGTGTTGACTGTTTTCTGGGTACAGCTATTTTCATGCATGAGTGGAATCATCTCCAACCAGTCTTAGTTCTTGTCAAGATTTAAATTCCCAGGAAAGAGACTCTTATTGTTCTAGATTAGGTCACCTGATTTTACAAAGGCTGGGGGATTGGGTTAAGTCATTGGCAGCCTCACCAGAACCACGAAGAAAGTGGGAACAACATTCTCTATAGCGAACGGGAGATAGTGTTACTGAAAGAAAAAATGGGAAGGTATTCGGAGCAGAAAAAGCATAGATTTCCACTGCACCAACACATAGCAGGTGCTCGGTTAATGTTAATTTCCTTCATCCATTTAAACCCTTTCTGTTTATACCTTAGTGTAAAATTTCCAGCATGTGTGTATGTGTGTGTGTGTTTAACGTTATGTTTTTCTTTTTTTTTAAATGTATGTTTATTTTTGAGAGAGAGAGAGAGTGCAAGCAGGGGAAGGACAGAGAGAGAGGGAGACACAGAATCCTTAGCAGGCTGTAGGCTCTGAGCTGTCAGCACAGAGCCTGATGTGGGGCTCAAACTCACAAACCTCAAGGTCATGACCTGAGCTGAAGTTGGACGCTTAATCGACTGAGCCACACAGGTACCCCTTAACATTATGGTTTCTAACAGTTGGTATTTTTAACAGTTGGTAAGCTAAGACTCTTACACTCATTTTTCCCCATCCCATGATTGTCTTCTGTCTCATCCTTGACACTTTCCATTATTCAGTGGAGACTTTGGTATCTGGCTTATAGTCTCTCTTTCCATTCGGAACCCTGTCATCAGCTTGGTTGACTTCCACATCCATATGGTCACACTGCTCTGATACTAGCTTCTCATTTTGTTAACTCTTCATTGCCAGTGACCTTATCCTCCATTTCTATCTCAGCAATTTCCAAAATTGTCTAGAAAATCGCCAATATATACATCATTTTTCTGATCACCAGCAACCTCCTAGCCTTTGCACTTGCTTCCTCAACTACTCTCAGTATGCATTTTACCTCATATTATCTGTTCCTGCTTTATTATCTTCTTTATGCAGCCTGGATTCCATGGTCCAGCATTCCAGTTACTCTCTTGGCCATCACTGAATTTCCTGAGTGGTTTATGTTTCACACTTGGCCTGGAAAAATCAGCATTTCTGGGTAAGCTCAGTAGCACTTGGCTGCGGAGTACATCCCGGGAAAAGGACAGTCATCAGGTTGAAATGGACCCTCAATATAGTCCAGTAATCCCAGTCTCTCTGATCAGTTTATATTTCCACCCTCTATATTAAATTGTTCTGTTAGACTACTTTTTAATAATCCATGTCATGGATTGTTGATTTTGTTCTAAAATATCTCTTAAACCCATAAACTTTTCTCCATCCTCACTATAGCTACCCCGGTATAATCCACCATAATCTCATGCTTGGATTACTATAGTGAGCTCCTATGTGGTTCCCAAATATCATCTCTTATTCCCTCCAAATACATCTTCTCTAGTGTATCCATGGTCATGTTTTAAGGCTCTTCTATGGCTTTCTCTTTTCTTTAACATACACTTCAAAATCTGCAAGGTGTCCTATGAGGCCTAGCAAAATATATCTTACTCTTTCTTTCTTTTTCTTTTTTCTTTCTCTTTCTTTCTTTCTTTCAAGAACTTTATTAATAGGTGCTTGCTGTTGGTTGACTCTTGAAAAAAATCAAGTTGGAAAATTTTTTTTTAAAGATCTTATTTTGAAGTAATCTCTATGCCTAATGTGAGGCTCAAACTCATAACCCTGAGATCAAGAGTCACATGCTCTACCAACTGAGCCAGCCAGGAACCCACAAGTTGTAAATTTTTATTACAAATTAAAAATGAAGGGTGTCTGGGTGGCTCAGTTGGTTGAGTGTCCAAGTCTTGATTTCGGCTCAGGTCATGATCCCAGGGTTGTGAGATCAAGCCCCACATCAGGCTCTGTGCTGAGCATGGATCCTGCTTAAGATTCTCTCTCTCTCTCCCTCTGCCCCCTCCCCTGCTTGTGTTCTCTCTATCTAAAATTTAAAAAAAAATTAGGGGAATGTGGGTGGTTCAGTTGTTTGGGTGTCCGACTTTGGCTCAGGTCATAATCTCGTGGTTCATGAGTTTGAACCCCGCATCAGGCTCACTGCTGTCAGCCTGTCAGCACAGAGCCTGTTTCAGATCCTCTGTCCTCCTCTCTATGCCCCTCCCCTGCTTGTGCTCTCCCAAAACTAAATGTTAAGAAAAAAAAAATTAAAAATGAGGTTCCTAAGTTTCTTAAGGTGACCAGATATGGAACAATTTAAAAAACTTTAAAGGTGTATTGAGAAAAACTAGGTTTTTTTTTTTTTTTTTAAACTACACTTGTCATTACCAAAAAGAGACATCTTTGGGTAAAAATAATCAAACCCCCATGCTGCATAGATAGTGCAGATAGTTCTATTTATGTAGTCAAGGGCAAAAAGGAAGCACTTAAGATCTTCAGCTCCAACCTTGCATTTACTTCTTATTGCTGGAATTTCATATTAATTTATTCTTGTTAGGTGAGTAAACCAGATGATAGTATAGATGATAAGCAGGTACTTACTCAGCCCTGATCTGCTCAACTTTGGGAGTCGATGAATTCTCAGCTTCTGGATTGACTGCTATTGCCTCTTTGCCATGGTGTGGTTTAGAGTTTTCTGGGTGTCTGCCTATGTTGAGGTGGCTGCTGGCATAGGGTCTTATCTTGATTTTCATTATCTTCTTCAAAGCCATCCTCTCTAGACTATCTTTGGGGAAGATAACTCCTGTGGAATCATGGTATATAACCCTGATACATATTCTGTCTTGCTGGTCTACCTTACTTTCCTGAACCTGGCTTGTCAGCTCCCTCTACCACTTCTCCCTGCACAGAAGGGTTGGAAGACAGTGGTTGATGCCAATAGGGTCCTCCCCCCCCCCCCCCCCCCCCCCCCCCGTAACTCTTGTTATTCTGGGACTTCTGCAGGTAATTGTGTGGAAGACTCCCTGGATGGATAGCATCGATAGTGGTTACCAACCAAAGCATATTTTCAGCCTTGAACTGGAGCTCTACCAGGGCCTGTGACATTTGCTGCCTCTGTACCCTTTCCTTGTCCTTCAACAATATCATATTCCACAGCCTCTCCATCTCCTATACTGTGAAGGTACTTCCTGGCATTATTCTTGTTCATAGCAGTCTTGTGTACAAATACATCTTCCTTGGTGTCATTCCTTTTGATGAAACTATATCCACTTGTTTGTTTGTTTGTTTCTTTCTTTCTTTTGTTTTTATTTTTAATTTCAGTTAGTTAACATACAGTGCAATATTAGTTTCAGGGGTAGAATTTAGTGGATTCAGTAATTCTGTACATCACCCAGTGCTCATCATGACAAGCACACTTCTTAATCCCCATCACCTATTTCACCCACTCCCACCCCCACCTCCCCTCTGGTAGCTATCAGTTTGTTCTCTACAATTGAGAGTCTATATCTTAGTTTACCTCTTTCACCCCCCCCCCTTCTTTGCTCATTTGTTTTTTTCCTTAAATTCCACTTATGAGTGAAATCATATGGTATTTATCTTTTTCTGACTTTTTGCTTAGCATAATACTCTCTAGCTCCAACTATGTCATTGCAATGGCAAAATGTCATTGTTTTTACAGCTAAATGGTATTCCATTGTATAAATGCATCACATCTTCTTTATCTGTTTCTTACATTGAACCATTTTACTGTTCCCCAAACCTTTGTTGCGATGATCTTGCCCCCACAGGCATGTACCACCTATGTGAGGTCACCTGGGCCCACTCCCTACACCCTGGCTGCTGCCAGTGGAGCCCAGCTTGGTGTCAGCAGTGCCGAGGGCAGGTGGCTGCTGGGTCCCAGCCTCACCACTCACAGTTGCAGTGATGGTGACTGGGGCAGCTGTGACCGCTGAGGTTCCCCCCAGTATGTGATGGTAACTAGGCCCACAGCAACTCATAGTTCTTCAGTTCTTTTTTTTTTTTTTTTTCATTTTATTTTACTGTTCCCTCCTCTCTCAAGCTTCAGGCACACTGGCCCAATGTTCATTTCTAGAATAGTTTCCATCTCAGATGATTGCATAGTCAGGTTCCATACCTCTTTTCTCCACACTAACCCCAGCCCTGTTGTCTTCTTTATTCGATTAACTCTTTCTCACTCTTTCTTACCAAGACGAATTGAAATGTTACTTCTTTAGGAAATTTCTCTTGCTTCTCCAGGCTATGTTACCCCCATTGTACATTTCTATTTCCCTCTGCCCCACTTGTGCTTTTCTTTCATAACGTTTGTCACAACCGTAAATACTTGTTCAACGTCTACCTTCCCCGCTGGACATAAGCTTTATAAAAGGAATAACTTTTATTCACCACTATTTCTTGAGGCCCTAACACAGTGAAGAGAACACAGTGATGGAATGTCTTCTGACTGCGTATTGGTGGGCGTGTGTCTCCAGTGGGCCATGATCAGGTATTCCATTGCCCTGGGAAACAGATCTTTCCCTAGTGCTTGGAAAATATTGTGTAAATAAATAGATTTTTCCCAACTTAACTTTTTCTGTGATTATTATTTTAAAACTTTGGCTTGATCCTCAGAAATACCTGTGTAATCCCCCAAATTAACAAAGAACTACTAATGAAATGTTAATAGAAAATTTGAAAATAGTTAATCACACATAGTTTTAGAGTTAGCCTTCCCCTCATTTATGTGGGCCTGTGTTTATGCTATATTTTTAAAATATTAAATGTGTATAATGTGTGAAATACATTTTCTGCTACTAAGAATATTCTTAGATTATGTAATACTCAGGAAACAACAGATGTTGGCAAGGATGTGGAGAAAGGGAAACACTTTTGCACTGCTGGTGGGAATGCAAACTGGTGCAGCTGCTCTGGAAAACAGTATGGAGGTTCCTCGAAAAATTAAAAATAGAGCTACCCTATAATCCAGTAGTTTCACTACTAGGTATTTATCCAAAGGATACAAAAATGATGATTCAAAGGGATACATGGACCCCAATGTTTATAGCAGCACTATCAACAAGAGCCAAATTATGGAAAAAGCCCAAATGTCCATTGACTGATGAATGGATAAAGAAGGTGTGGTGTGTATATAGAAAATGGAATATTACTTTGTGATCAAAAAGAATGAAATCTTACCATTTGAAATAATGTGGATAGGACTACAGTGTATTATGCTGAGTGAAATGAGTCAGAGAAAGACAAATGTATGATTTCACTCATATGTGGAATTTAAAGAACACAACAGATGAACGTAGAGGAAGAGAAAGAAAAAGAAGATAAAAACAGAGAAGGAAGCAAACCATAAGAAGCTCTTATTTTAATTTATTAATTTTTAAAAATTTATATCCAAGTTAGTTAGCATATAGTGCAATCATGATTTCAGTAGAATCCAATGATTCATCACCTGTATATAACACCCAGTGCTTACTCAGCAAGTGTCTTCCTTAATGCCCCTTGCCCAATTAGCCCATCCCCCCACCCAACACCCCTCCAGCAACTCTCAGTTTGTTCTCCATATTTATGAGTCTCTTCTGTTTTGTTCCCCTCCCTGTTTTTATATTATTTTTGTTTCCCTTCCCTTATGTTCATCTATTTTGTATCTTAAATCCCACATATGAGTGAAATCATGTGATATTTATCTTTCTCTGACAGACTCATTTCACTTAGCATAGTACACTCTAGTTCCATCCACGTTCTTGCAAATGGCAAGTTATCATTCTTTTTGATTGCGAGTAATATTCCATTGTGTGTGTGTGTGTGTGTGTGTGTGTATGTGTGTGTGTGTGGCATCTCTTGTTTCCCGAGTTATTCATTACATAATCTAAGAATATCTTAGTAGTAGAAAATGTGTTTCACACATTATACATATTTAATATTTTAAAAATATACCATAAACAGAGGCCCACATAAATGAGGGGAAGGCTTACTCTAAAACTATGTGTGATTAGCATATATATATATATACATATATATATATATATATATATATATATATATATATATATATCCACCACACGTTGTTTATCCATTCATCAGTTGATGAACATAATGCTGACATAAACGTGGGGATGCATGTGTCCCTGTGAAACAGCACTCCTGTATGCTTTGAATAAATATCTAGTAGTGCAATTGCTGAGTCGTAGGGTAGTTCTATCTTTAATTTTTTGAGGAACCTCCATACTGCTTTCTAGAGTGGCTGCACCAGTTTGCATTCCCATCAGCAGTGCAAAAGTGTTCCCCTTTCTCCACATCCTCACCAACATCTGTTGTTGCCTGAGTTGTTAATGTGAGCCATCTGACAGGTGTGAAGTGATCTCTCATTGTGGTTTTGATTTGTATTTCCCTGATGATGAGTGATGTTGAACATCTTTTCATGTGTCCGTTAGCCATCTGGATGTCTTCTTTGGAAAAGTGTCTATTCATGTCTTTTGCCCATTTCTTCACTAGATTATATTATTTTTTGGGTATTGAGTTTGATAAGTTCTTTATAGATTTTGGATACTAACCTTTTATCTGATATACCATTTGCAAATATCTTTTCCTATTGTATTGGTTAACTTTTCGTTTTGCTGATTGTTTCCTTTGCTGTGCAGAAGCTTTTTATTTTGATGAGGTCCTGATAGTTCATTTTTGCTTTTGTTTCCCTTGCCTCCAGAGACATTTTGAATAAGAAGTTGCTGCGAGCAAGATCAAAGAGGTTTTTGCCTGCTTTCTCCTCGAGGATTTTGATGGCTTCCTGTCTTACATTGAGGTCTTTCATCCATTTTGAGTTTATTTTTGTATATAGTGTAAGAAAGTGGGCCAGGTTCATTTTTCTACATGTTGCTGTCCAGTTTTCCCAGCACCACTTGCTGAAGAGACTGTCTTTAACCATTGGATATTCTTTCTTGCTTTGTCAAAGATTAGTTGGCCATATGTTTGTGGGTCCATTTCTGGGTTCTCTATTCTGTTCCACTGATCCAAGTGTCTGCTCTTGTGCCAGTTCCATACTGTCTTGATGATTACAGCTTTGTAGTATAGCTTGAAGTCTGAGATTGTGATGCCTCCTGCTTTGGTTTTCTTTTTCAAGATTACTTTGGTTATTCGGGGTCTTTTCTGGTTCCATACAAATTTTAGGATTATTTGTTCTAGCTCTGTGAAGAATACTGGCATTACTTTGATAGGGATTGCATTGAATATGTAGATTGCTTTGGGTAGTATCAACATTTTATCAATATTTGTTCTTCCTATCCGGGAACATGGAACCTTTTTCCATTTTTTTGGTGTCTTCTTCAATTTCTTTCATAAGCTTTCTATAGTTTTCAGTGTATAGATTTTTCACCTTTTGGTTAGATTTATTCCTAGGTACTTTATGGCTTTTGGTGTGACTGTAAATGGGATCGATTCCTTGATTTCTCTTTCTGTCGCTTTATTGTTGGTGTATAGGAATGCAACCGATTTCTGTGCATTGATTTATATCCTGCAACATTGCTGAATTCATGAATCAATTATAGCAGTTTTTTGGTAGAATCTTTTGGGTTTTCCATATACAGTATCATGTCATCTGTGAAGAGTGAAAGTTTGACCTTCTCCTGGCCGATTTGGATGCCTGAGGAGAGGATATTTTTAAAGATTATTTATTTATTTTTGAGAGAGATGTGAGGGGTGGGGACAAAGAGAGAGGAGAGAGAAAATCCCAAGCAGGTTCTGTGCTGTCAGTCCAGAGCCTGATGCAGGCTTGATCTTATGAACTGTGAAATCATGACCTGAGCCAAAACCAAGAGTTGGATGCTTAACCAGCTGAGCCACCCAGGTGCCCCAGCACCTATCTACTTTTGTTTGATTCCCTACTTTATCATAGCTTCACAACAGCTCCCAAAGTTGTATATTAGTGCAACTTATGCCACAAAGGAAAAGGAGGATGTGATAGATACTAACAGGGAACCACATTTTATAATGTATTTTAGTAGCATTCTGAGGACTGGAATTAGAAACATATTTGAGGATAATTCTTTTTAAGTAAAAAAAACTTATGAGTTGAGCTCTCAGGTAACAAATATTTTTTAAATATTTTTTTATCCAGTGATTTGAAAGAAATGAAAGGGGTGGAAGTTAGAAACCAGAAATGTGATAGATGTATTTTGTCTAAGGTACAAGAAGTCCTAGATATCAGAAGAAAAACACAAGCTGAAGAAAAGAATGCTTTTTAGTCTTAGAAACCAGAAGAATGATGTAACACGAGACTCTTAATGGTGATGACTAAGCCATGACTCTCAATGCATATGCCCAGAGAGCCCACTGATGGAAAGAACTAGTAATTATTAGTAATTTTGAAGTGACAGCATTGTTCTATATGCTTTATTTAAGATTGACTCATCTCATGCTTGTGAATGACCTCATGTGTATGTTATTTTTCCCATTTTTCAAATATAATTTAACCTGGAGACTTTAATAACTTACTCAAGATCACTCAGTTGTTGGTACAGCCAGAATAGTCTAACTGTAGTTAAACATGATGTTATATTGCCAATCTCATATTTATTTTTAGAGTCTTGCCTAAAATAGCAGACTAAGACTTCACTTTGACTGAAAAATATTCATGTTTTAGTTTGTCACATTCTAAGCAAATTCTTTTCAACAGATTTACTCGATTTCTGTTTTGCAGAATGGAAAAAGGATACTTTATATAGTTTTGGTTAAGAATCATCTACATTAGGGGCACTTGGGTGGCTCAGTCGGTTGAGCATCTGACTTCGACTCAGGTCATGACCTCACAGTCCATGAGTTCGAGCCCCGCGTTGGGTTCTGTGTTGACAGCTCAGAGCCTGGAACCTGCTTCAGATTCTGTGTCTCCCTCTCTCTCTGCCCATCCCCTGCTCATGCTCTGTCTCTCTCTGTCTCAAAAATAAGTAAAAACATTTAAAAATTTTTAAGAATCATCTACGTTATACTCATTTATTTTAAATTAATATAGTCTAGGAGTAAGCTTAATAAATTAGCTGAATAAATTAATATGTCAGTTTTCAAAATAAGAAAATGAATTCTGGCCTATTTTTCCCCCATTCATAAGTTATGGAGGAACATGTAAATATTTGCTCCTTAATGCCCTAACTTAAAAAAATTATGAGTACTTCTTCCCAGAGGGGACTGATTATTACTCCTTATAGTATTGGTACCTGTTTCACTTTTTAAAATAATTCATATATCTCACCTCAGATATCATGACTTCCTTTTCCATTTATCCACATATTATATGCTACATGCTGTTCTGAGGCCCACTACTGCTTAATTGGAACAAAACATTTCTAGATTTCACGGGGCATTGGTTTTAGTTACTTAAAGGAGAGAAAAATACAGTAGTCTGTTAAGGAGACTAAATGATGTACATTTTACATTTAAGACAAGTGATCATTTGTTTTTCCTGTCTAGGATCAGGAGCAAGATAAAGATGATTACTTTCAATCAACATAGTACTGAAAGTCCTACTCAGGGAAATTAGGGAAGAAAAATAAATAAAAGTCATCTAGCTTGGAAAGGAAGAAGTAAAACTGTCACTATTTGCAGATGACATGATATGTATGTATCTATATATCCCTAAAGATGCCACACACACACACACACACACACACAACCCTGTTAGAACTAATCAGTGAATTCAGTAAAATTGTATGATACAAAACCAATATATAAAAATCTTGCATTTCTAAACACTAAGGACAAACTATCAGAAAGAGAGATTAATAAGAGTCCCATTTACAATAGCATTAGAAAGAATAAAATGCCTAAGTGTAAATTGAACCAAGGCCTGTATACTGAAAACTATGATATTGATGAAAGAAATTGAGGAAGAAACAAATAATTGGAAAGATACTCCATGCTCACAGATTGCAGGAATTAATTCTGTTAAAATGTCCACACTACCCAAAGCAATCTACAAATTCAATGCAATCTGTATTAAAATTGCAATGGCATTTTTCACAGAAATAGAACAAATAGTTCTAAAATTTGTATGGAACCACAAAAGACTTGAACAATGGAAGTAATCTTGAAGCAAAGGAGCAAATTTGGAAGCATCATGCTCCCTGACTTCAAAGTATATTACAGAGCTATGGTAATCAACACAGTATGGTATCAGCATAAAAACAGAGACATAGGTCAATGGAAAAGAATAGAAACCCTAGAAATAAGCCCATGCATATATGATTAATTTATGATGAAGGAGCCAGAAATACATAATGGGGAAAGGACAGTCTATTTAATAAATGATGCTGGGAAAACTGGACAGCCACATGCAAATGAGTGAAACTTGGACCACTAGCTTAAACCATACAGAAAAACTAGCTCAAAATGGTTTAAACACTTGAATATAAGACCTGATGAAACCATAAAACTCTTAGAAGAAAATGTAGGTGGTAAGCTCCTTGACATTTGTCTTGGCGATGATATTCTGGATTTCACACTGAAAGCAAAGGCAACAAAAGCAAAAATATATGAGTGGTACCACATCAAACTAAAAAGCTTTTGCACAGCAAAGGGAACCACCAACAAAATGAAAAGGGAGTCTACTGTGAGAGAAAATATTTACAAATCATGTATTTGATGGGGCGCCAGGGTAGCTCAGTTGGTTAAGTGTCCGACTTTGGCACAGGTCATGATCTTGCAGTTTGTGAGTTTGAGCTCTGCATCAGGCTCTTGCTGATGCCTCGGAGCCTGGAGCCTGCTTCGGATTATGTGTCTCCCTCTCTCTCTGCCCCTACCCTGCTCATGCTCTTTCTCTCCCTGTCTCCAAAAAATAAATGTTAAAAAAAAATTTAAAAATAAAAAATAAAAATAAATCATGTATTTGATAAGGGGCTAATATCCAAAGTATATGAAGAACTTATACAACTCAATAGTAAAAACAAAAAAAGAAAAAGCACATACAATCTGAATAAAAATTGGGCAGATGATCTGAATAGACATTTTGCCAAAGAAGACATGCAGATGACCAAGAGGTACACAAAAATATGTTCTACATTAATAATCATCAGGGGAATGTAAACCAAAACCACAATGAGATATCACCTTACACCTGTATATTATCTATTATCTATGTCTATTATCAAAAAGACTTCAAATAACAAGTGTTGGTGAGGATGTGGAGAAAAGGGAACACTTGCACACTGTTGGCAGGAATGTAATTTGGTATAGCCACTATGGAAAGAAGTATTAAAACATAAAAAATAGAACTACCATATGATCCAGTAATTCTACTTCTGTATATTTATCTGAAGGAAGTAAAAACACTAACTTAAAAAGATATGCACCCACATGTTCACAGCAGCATTATTTACAATAGTGAAGACATGAAAGCAGCCTAGGTGCCCATGAATGGATGAGTGGATAAGGAATTTGTGGTATATATACACATACACAATGGAATAATATTCAGCTCTAAGAAGATGAAATCTTGCCTTTTTTATGACTGTTTGGAAGTTTACTTTTTTATTATTTTTTTAAAATTTTCTTTCTATTTATTTTTTAAAAATTTAAATCCAAGTTAGTTAATATGTAGTATAATAATGATTTCAGGAATAGAATCCAGTGATTCATCACTTAGTTATAACACCCAGTGCTCATCCCAACAAGTGCCCTCCTTATTGCCTCCTGCCTATTTAGACCCTCCCCCCACCTAACACCCTTCCAGCAATCCTCAGTTTGTTTCCTGTATTTAAGAATCTCTTATGATTTGTCTCCCTCTCTGTTTTTATCTTAATTTTCTTTCCCTTACCTTATGTTTTTCCGTTTGTATCTTAAATTCCACATATGAGCTAAAACATGTGATATTTGTCTTTCTTTGACTGACTAATTTCACTTAGCATAATATACTCTAGTTCTATCCATGTTGTTGCAAATGGCAAGTTATCATTCTTTTTGATCACCGAGTAATATTATATTGTGTGTGTATATATATATATACACA
>NW_024412376.1:21490242-21728554 GCF_014898765.1 Herpailurus yagouaroundi
ATATATTTTGTATATATATATATATATATATATATATATATATATATTACACCTTCTTTATCCATTCATCAGTCAGTGGACATTTGGGCTCTTTCCATACTTTGGCTGTTGTTCATAAGGCTGCTATAAACATTGGGGTGCATGTGTCCCTTCAAAACAGCACTCCTGTATGTTTTGGAAAAATACCTAGTAGTGCAATTGCTGGGTCATAGGGTAGTTCTATTTTTAATTTTTTGAGGATATTCCATACTATTTTCTAGAGGGGCTGCACCAGTTTGCATCCCCACCAGAGTGCAAAAGAGAGCCTCTTTCTCTGCATCCTTGCGAACACCTGTTGTTGCCTGTTAATGTTAAGCCATTCTGACAGGTGTGAGGTAGTATCTCATTGTGGTTTTGATTTGTATTTCCCTGATGATGAGTGATGTTGAGCATTTTTTCATGTGTTGGTTGGCCATCTTGATGTCTTCTTTGGAGAAGTGTCTATTCATGTCTTTTGCCCATTTCTTCATTGGATTATTTGTTTTTTGGGTGTTGAATCTGAGAAGTTGTTTATAGATTTTGGATACTAACCCTTTATCTGATATGTTGTTTGCAAATATCTTCTCCTATCCGTCAGTTGTCTTTTCATTTTGCTGATTGTTTCCTTTGCTGTGCAGAGGATTTTATCTTGATGAGGTCTCAATAGTTCATTTTTGCTTCTGTTTCTCTTGCCTCCTGAGAAATGTCAAGTAAGAAGTTGCTGCAACCAGGGTCAGAGAGGTTTTTTGCCTACTTTCTCCTCTAGGATTTTGATGGCTTCCTGGCTTACATTTAGGTCTTTCATCCATTTTGAGTTTATTTTTGTGTATGGTGTAAGATAGTGGTCCAGGTTCATTCTTCTGCATGTCACTGTCCAGTTCTCCCAACAATATTGCTGAAGACACTGTCTTTTTTCATTGAATATTATTCCCTGCTTCGCCAAAGATTAGTTGGCTATACGTTTGTGGGTCCATTTCTGGGTTCTCTATTCTGTTCCATTGATCCGAGTGTCTGTTTTTGTGCCAGTACCAAAATGTCTTGATGATTATAGCTTTGTAATATATCTTGAAGTCCAGGATTGTGACGCCTCCAGCTTTGATTTTTTTTTTTTCAGTATTGCTTTGGCTATTTGGGGTCTTTTTTGGTTCCATACAAATTTTAGGATTGTTTGTTCTAGCTCTGTGAAGAATGCTGATATTATTTTTGCTAGGGATTGTATTGAATATGTAGATTGCTTTGGGTAGTATCGAGTTTTTAACAGTATTTTTTCTTCCAATCCATGAGCATGGAAAAATTTCCCATTTCTTTGTGTCTTGTTCAATTTCTTTCATAAGCTTTCTATAGTATTCAGTGTATAGATTTTTCACCTCTTTGGTTAGGTTTATTCCTAGGTGTTTTATGGTGTTTAATGCAATTGCCTATCGGATTGATTCCTTGATTTCTCTTTCTGTTCCTTCATTATTGGTGTATAGGAATGCAACTGATTTTTGTGCATTGATTTTTATATCCTTTGACTTTGCTGAATTCATGGATCAGTTCTATCGGGTTTTTTTGGTGGACTCTTTTGGGTTTTCCATGTAGAGTATCATGTCATCTGTGAAAAATGGAAGTTTGACTTTCTCCTAGCTGATTTGGATGGTTTTTATTTCTTTGTCTTGTCTGGTTGTTGATGCTAGGACTTCCAACACTATGTTGAATGACAGTGGTGACGGTGGATATCCCTGTCATGTTCCTGACCTTAAGGGGAAAGCTCTCAGTTTTTCCCCATTGAAGGTGACATTATCTGTGGTTCTTTAGTATATGGCTTTTATGATATTGAGGTATGATCCTTCTATCCCTACTTTCTTGGGGGATTTTATCAAGAAAGGATGCTGTATATTATCAAATGCTTTCTCTGTATCTATTGAGAGGATCATATGGTTCTTATCCTTTCTTTTCTTAATATGAGATATCACATTGATTGATTTGCAGATGTTGAACCAGCCCTGCATCCCAGGAATAAATTCCACTTGATTGTGGTGAGTAATTCTTTTAACGCGCTTTGGATCTGGTTTGCTAGTATCTTGTTGAGAATTTTTGCATTCATGTTCATCAGAGAAATTGTCCTGTAGTTATCTTCTTTAGTGAGGTCTTTGTTAGTTTAGGAATCAAAGTAATGCTGGCTTCATAGAATGAGTTTGGAAGTTTTCCTTCCACTTCTTTTTTGTGGAGCACATTCAAAAGAATAGGTGTTAACTCTTCTTTAAATGTTTGATAGAATTTCCCTGGAAAGCCATCTGGCCCTTCACTCTTGTTCATTGGGAGACTTTTGATTACTAATTCAACTTCTTTACTGGTTATGGGTCTGTTCAGATTTTCTATTTCTTCCTGTTTGTGTTTTGGTAGTTTATATGTATCTAGGAATTCCTCCATTTCTTCAAGATTGCCCAGTTTGCTGGTGTATAATTTATAATAATATTCTCTTATTATTGTTTGTATTTCTGTGGTGTTGGTTGTGATCTCTCCTCTCTCATTTGTGATTTTATTTATTTGGATCCTTTCCCTTTTCTTTCTGATCAGTCTGGCCAGAGGGTTATCAATTTTGTAGTTTTTTCAAAGGACTAGCTCCTGGTTTCATTGATCTGTTCTACTGTTTTTTTCTTTTTTTTAATTTTATTTTGATAGCATTGATTTCTGCTCTAATCTTTATTATTTTCCTCCTTCTGCTGTTTTGGGGTTTTATTTGCTGTTTTTTTTCCAGCTCTTTTAGGTGTAAGGTGTAGGTTGTATATTCAAGACCTTTATTCCTTCCTTTAGGAAGGCCTAGATTGCTATATACTTCCCTCTTATGACTGCCTTTGCTGCATCCCAGAGATTTTGGACTGTTATCATTTTCATTGGCTTCTATGTACTTTTTAATGTCCTCCTTAATTTCTTGGTTAAACCATTCATTCTTTAGTAGGATGTTCTTTAATCTCCAAATATTCATGGCTTTTCCAAATATTTTCTTGTGGTTGATTTTGAGTTTCATAGCATTGTTGTTTGAAAATATGCAAGGTATGATCTTGATCTTTTTGTACTTGTTGAGGGCTGATTTGTATCCCATTATGGGTCTATTCTGGAGAGTGTTCCATGTACACTTGAGAAAATGTGTATTCTGCTGTTTCAGGATGAAATGTTCTGATTATATCTGTTAAGTCCATCTGGTTCAGTATGTGATTCAAAGCCATTGTTTCCTTGTTGATTTTGTGTTTAGATAATCTGTCTATTGCTGTAAGTGAGGTGTTGAAGTCTCCTACTATTATCGTATTATTATCAATGAATTTCTTTATGTTTGTGATTAATTGATTTATATATTTGGGCATTTCACATTGGAGGCATAAATATTTGCAGTTGTTAGATCTTCTTGGTGGATAGACCCCTTAATTATGGTATAATTCCTTTCTTCATTTCCCTTAATTTTAAAATCTAGTTTTTCTGATATAAGTATGGCTACTCTAGCTTTCTTTTGATGACCATCAGCATGATAGATGGTTCTCCATCACCTTACTTTCAATTTGCAGGTGTCTTTAGGTATAAAATGGGTCTCTTGTAAGCAGCATATAGATGGGTCTTGTTTTCTTTTCTATTCTCATACCCTATGTCTTTTGATTGGAGTGTTTAGTCCATTGACTTTTAAAGTGAGTACTGAAAAATATGAATTTAGGACCAGTGTGTTGTCTGTAGAGTTGTTGTTTCTGGTGATGTTTTCTGGTCCTTTCTAGTCTTTGTTGCTTTTGGTCTTTTTTTGTTTTGTTTTGTCTTTTCTCCACTCAAAGAGTCCCACTTAACATTTCTTGCAGGGCTGGTTTAGTGGACACGAACTTCTTTAGTTTTTGTTTGTCTGGGAAACTCTTTATCTCTTCTTCTATTTTGAATGGCAGTCTTGCTGGATAAAAAGAATTCTTGCCTTCATATTTTTCTGATTCAGCACATTGAATATATCCTACTACTCCTTTCTGGCCTGCTAAGTTTCTGTGGAAAGGTCTGTTACATACCTGAAGTGTCTTCTCATAGGTTAAGGACTTTTTTTCCCTTGCTGTTTTCATAATTCTTTCCTTGCCTGTGTATTTTGTGAATTTGACTCTGATATGCCTTGTTGATGGTCGGTTTTTGTTGAATCTAATGGGAGTTCTCTGCTTCTTGGATTTTGATGTTTGTGTTCTTCCCCAGATTAGGAAAGTTTTCCACTATAATTTGCTCACATAAACCTTCTGCCCCTTTTTCTCTCCCTTCATCTTTGGGGACTCCAATGATTCAGATGTTGTTCCTTTTTAATAAGTTACTGAGTTCTCTAAGTCTTGTATCATGGTCTTTTGCCTTTATTTCCCTCTTTTTGTCTGCTTCATTATTCTCCATAATTTTGTCTTCTAAATCACTGATTTGCTGCTCTGCTCTGTTCATCCTTGCCACTGTGGCATCCATTTCAGATTGTATCTCAGTTATAGCATTTTTAAATTTGTCCTGACTAGATTTTATTTCTTGTATCTCTGCAGAGTCTATGCTTTTTTCAACCCCAGCTAGTATTCTTATTATTGTGGTTCTAATTTCTCATTCATACATCTTGCTTATTTCTGTGTTAATTAAGCCCCTGGCTGTCATTTCTTCCCATTCTTTCTTTTGGGGTGAATTCCTTCATTTGTCATTTTGGAGGAAGAAATAAATTAATAAAATAAAAAATTAAAATTAAAAAATTAAAGACAAAACAAAAAATAAAATAAAGTAAGATAGATCATAGGTGTGCTTTGGTCTGTTTGTTGATAGAAGCTGAATAGAAGAGGGAAAAAAGGGGAAGAAAATAAAATAAAAAAGGTAAGAAAAATTTAAAAACGAAAAATTATAGAATAAAATAAAATAAAATGAAATAAAGTGAAATAGAATTAAAATTGTTATAATGGAAGGTCTTTTTTTTAACATTTATTTATTTTTGAGAGACAGAGAGAGGCAGAGCATGAGCAAAGGAGGGGAGAGAGAGAGAGATACAGAATATGAAGCAAGCTCCAGGCTCTGAGCTGTTTGTTAGCACAGAGCCCAATGCGGGGCTCGAACTCATGAACTGCGAGACCATGACCTGAGCTTGTCAGAAGCTCAACCAACTGAGCCACCCACGTGCCCCTAAAAAATGTTAAAAAATATAAAAATAAAGTAAAAATAATTAAATAAAAATTTAAAAATAAAGAAAATAAAAATAAAGTTTTTCTTTATGTATCCAAGAAAAAGAAAAGAAAGGGGAAAAAGAAAAAGGAGACACAATTTAAACAAAAATGGAAGCAAAAAAAACTGAAGTAATAAATGAACCAACAAACAGAATGAAACCCAAATGAAATTACATCCAGTTTCCCCTAGAACTGAAACTATGAAGCCCTCTGTAATCTGTACACTATGCAGGTGGAGGGACTTGTGCTGGTCTTCTGGAGGATGTGCTTGGAGAGTGCAGTTGGGCGGGGCTTGGTGTAACAGTTCCACTGTCCCTTAGGTGGTACTGCTTAGCTTACTGGGGTGTATCAGTCTGCTGCGCATGCAGATGCGTGGGAGAGGTGGAAATGGCTTCACCCAGCTCTGTAGTCTCTGGCACAGGAATTTTGTGCTCTCACTAACTGGTAATCAAGCATCCCTCCTTTGTCTCAGGCCTCTGTCCACTCCCTGCCTCCACCCTGTTCATGTCCAAGCTGTCCGCCTGCCAGTAGGCACTTCCCTCCAGAGTTTTATCTCAGAAGGGGTTGTGTTTCAAAACCCCACACTTCAGAGACCCCTGCAGCTTGGACCCTTGCTGACTCTCTGGGGGAGAGTCTCACTGAGCAATGGCAAGGTGCCAGCTTATCCCAGAAAACATTTGTGTCATCATGCAGTGGCAGAGGTTCAGAGATTGTGGCAAGTCACACAACACACAGCTGGCACCAGGTTTCATTGCTCTCTGGTGTCTTTGTCCCATATCAGCAAATATGACTGCTCTCTGGGGTCTGCTGGGACCTTTGCCTGTGGGGAGGCCATATGACCCCTACCGAATGCTCTCCCAGAAAGATTACTGCTTCTCCCCATGTGGCACATGGACCCTTCACATCCTGCTCCCTGCTCCTGGGGATTAGTCCTGCTTCCTCACCAGCGTACCGCCAGACACTGAGCTCCAAAACTTCAGCCTCTGCATTCTACTGTTTATAGAATCCTGGTGGTATTGAAACCCTCTCCTTTCTTTCCATCAATGGTTTTGGGGAACAGATTTCTTGTTCATTCCCCTGGGGGTGTTTTCACTCTTTCTTTCTCTTTCTCTCCAGCTATTTTCGGGGGAATGTTTTTCCTGCACCCTCCCGATGTGCCACATTCTCTCCCTTTCTCTGTTCTGTCTCTGCAAAAACAGTTCCCTACCCTCTGCGGCTTTTCTTTCCCTAGTTCACCTCTCTGCACTGCATACCTTCTGAGTTCTGTGGCTCAGGTTATACAGATTGTTGTGTTGATCCTCAAATCAATTTCCTAGGTGTGCAAAATGGTTTGTTGCTAATCTGTGTTTTCAGGGATGAGACAAGCTGAGGATATCCATGCTGCTCTGTCATCTTGATGGCCTATTCTCAAATGAAATCTTGCCATTTGTGACATGGTTGGACCTTGAGGGCATTATTCTAAGTGAAGTAAGACAGAGAAAGGCAAGTACTATGTGATCTCACGTAATATGTGGAATCTAAAAGTACATGAAGAAAGAAAGAAATCGGAAGAAAGGTAGAAAGAAACCAATCAAGCTTATGGATACAGAGAACAGATTGTTGGTTGCCAGAGGTGGGGGGTAGGAGAAATGGCAGACTATTTTTGTTCTTATTTTCAATTTAAATTGAATATTTTTAAAAAGTGCTTAATTTTAGTAAAGATCACTTAGGAGGATGATGTTTGTATAGGTCTATCTGACCTGTAGTGGAATACTGCCCAGCCTGTCTGTTTTAATAACAGCCTCCCATTCTGAGCCCTTGTGGCAAGGTTATTTGGCTAAGATTGTACTTTAAGTCTCTAAGCACCCCACTTACACAGCACACTTTTAATCTCTCACCTGGCTAATGACCAATCAAATTTCCTGTCTTAACAAAGAGAGACAGACTTTAGCCACTTGAACTGAAAAGTGCTATTGGGCTAAAGTAGACTATTTCAATTCTGTGCATAGATAAAGTGGTTCTTCAGGAAAAAGTGGCAATTTAGAACAGGGAAGAGCAAAGAAGGGAGATCTTGTGACTACACAGAGCAGGAAGGCGGCAGAAAGAAGCTGCTATGATTTCTGAGGATTCCCAATGACCATTTCCTATTCCCAGGGGACCCCAGGTTGCTCCCTTCTGATGGAATGCCCTATACAATAATATCTGGGTATTTGAATTGCTTTAGTGAATTTCTCTTTCCTGCAACAGAAAGTCTTGAATACAATTACAACTACCTAAAGACTTTCCAGATTTGGCATTACGTGGATATGGTAGATTTTCAGGGCTCCTGGGAAGATCAGATAGAGGTACTGTAACATAGTGGCTGGGAAGGCAGGCTCTATAGCATTTATGGCTCAGTTAGAAATCCCAGTTCTGCTGCTTATTGGTTGTGTGATCTTGGACAATTTAACCTCTCTGTGCTTTGGTTTCCTTGTTTGTTTGTAAACACAAGGGTAATAATATTTTTCGACATCGTAGTTTGTTGTGAGGATCAAACCCATGTAAACAGTGTACTTGGCATGTAGTATTTCAAATATCCAATGAGCACCAGCTGTCATCTTAGTAAGGCCTTGGCTTTACACACACACACTCATACATATACACATGTATGTACATATATACAAATGTAATAATGTACATATGCCTATAATATAAAAAACCTATAATAAAATCTATTTATATGTATGTATATATGTATACACATGTAGAGATGTATACACACACACTCACACACACACACACCCTCATTACTTGGCCTAAGTCTGAAGCTCTGTGTTCCTACAGCTCTTTGTTCACATTTATATTATAGCCTTCATCACACTGCATTATAGCCTACTTATGTATCATTTCCCTCAACACATGTGAGCTTCACAATTCAGGTAATTACCTTCTTTGTTCTCTTATCCCCAGAGCTTTGTGTCTGGTACTGAGGATATTCCTGAGCTCACAGCAGATTTATATTGTTGGATAGGTAGATGCTAGATGATACTTCACTATTAGATTATCATCTCTTTAGCTTAACACTTGTCTCTCTGTTAAATTCACATGTCCCTAAGCGACTTAACGCTTCATGCTGTTGTATTATTTACCACTTAGAGGAAATGAATTTCAAAGTCCTCACCAAAACTGAGCTTTGGCAAAAGTGTAAGTGAGAGATTTTAGGAGTCTGGATGTCTGTGAGCGATGGGCAAGCGTTAAGTGTGTGAGATTCGTGTTCTTCATACTTTTGTTCTGGAATGGTTCTCATAGTAACATTTCTCTTCCCAACTCAGCTTATGTGATCAGCTTGGTTGTAGCAAAGAAGAAAGTGAACCGTCACATTTCATTAGTTTGCTGGGGCTCTAATAACAAAATTCCACAGTCTGAGTGGCTTAAACAACATAATTTTATTTTCTCATAGTACCGGAGGCTAGAAGTCTAAGATCAAGGTGCCATCATGGTTGGTTTCTGGTGTGGCCTCTCTTTCTGGCTTGCACTGCTGTGGCCTTACATGGCCTTTGCTCCGTGTGCACACAGAGGGAGAGAGAAAAAGAAAAAGAGACCTCTCTATTGTCTCTTCCTCTTCTTAAAAGGTCCAGAAGTTCTATTGGAAGAGGGCCTAATCTTTGCTACAGATGGGATATTTGTGGCTTCCAAAATTCATATGTTGAAATCCTAACTCCCCGCCGTGATGGTATTAGTGGTGGGGCCTTTGAGAGACAGTTAGGTTTTGAGGGCAGAGCTCTTATGGATGGGATTAGTGCTCTGATAAAAGGGATTGCAGAGAGCTCCCTTGCCTCTAGTGCCATGTGAGGTCATGGGGAGACCATAACAGGAAGAGGGTTCTGATCTCTGTCTGGATCTTGGACTTCCCAGTCTCCAGAACTGTGAGAAATAAATGTTGTTGTTTATAAACTACTCAATCTCTGAAATTTTGTCATAGCATTTCTTCTGACCTCATTTAACTTTAATTACCTCTTTAAAAGCCTATTCCAAATACAGTGACATTGGAAGTTAGAGCTTCAACATATGAATCTTGGTGGGGGGAGACACAATTCAGTCCATAACATTCATTAATTCCAATTGCAAACCTCCTTTTTAAATGTTTATTTATTTTTGAGAGAGAAAGAGACAGACAGAGAGAGGGAGAGCGCAAGCAGGGGAGTGGGAGAGAGAGAGAGGGAGGCAGAATCCCAAGCAGGCTCTGTGCTGTCAGCGCAGAGCCCAACATGGGGCTTGAACCTACCAACTGTGAGATCATGACCTGAGCCAAAACCAAGAGTCCAACACTCAACTGACTGCATCACCTGGGCACCCCTGGAAACCTATTTTAATTAAGAGTTTGTGTGTGTGTGTGTGTGTGTGTGTGTGTGTCTGTCTGTCTGTCTGAGAGGCCCAAGTTTCCTATTCTGCATAACTTTGTAGTCAAAATTGAAGCTGAGGGATGGGTTGTCTATAGCCTATACATGAGTGACAGAAAGAAGTGATCATTCAAATGAGATCCCTGTAGTCACATAGGTGCGATCTGGAAATGCAGAAGCCATTACGTGTTAGATTGGTCTCAAATGTTAAAGCCACACAGTGTAGATTCACATTTTCCTGGGTGAACTTGGAAGAGTCAGAATGTGCAGAGTCCAACTCCAGTCACAGCTGCCAGACACAGTCCATGGAGGAGGTGGGATGTCCCAGAGTTTCCCCAGGGCCTCTGATACAGATCTATGAGCCTGAGGAGTGGCAGGGCCAGGATGGGAAAAGTTCACTTGAGCCTGAGAAACGCAGCAGGTGAGTTGAGAGCCAAGTGATAGTCTCCAGCCAGAAGGACAGAGCAGGGAAAGTGCCAAAGAAACAAAGAGATGGGAATGGAATGATAGGAGAATGGGGTTAGAGCGGGGGAGGCCAGCCTCAGACCTGGTTTTGGGAACACAGAGTTCTCTTATGTGTAGCTTGGCAGACGGGCTGCATTGGGGGTTTGATCTTAAGCATCTAGAGCTGGACTTACACCATTAGAAACATTTTGGTAGATAAGAAAAGGAGTTTCATTAGATTTCAGGCATTATACCCTTCCATGGTGCTTCCTGGTGAAACATCCAAGCTAAGTGATCTCATCCAGGAGTAACACTAACCCTACTTTGGCTAATGAGCTCTTTCATAATGAAAAGCGAATTTTAATTAGGATTTTTATTTATGTATAAATTTTGCTATCTCCTAGTTAACCTTGTACTATACTCATGGATAGTAACTCTAGTTATCATTCTTTGTAATAGGTCTTAGTTCTTCCTTTAACTTATGAACATTGCATCTTCAGAGAAGCCTTCTCTGACCTTGGACCCCCAGGTTGGATCAAAGCCCTCAGTTATGTCCTCTCTTAGCAGCCTGTACTTCTCCTTTATAAGCTTTCCCACTATTGCAATTAAACAGTAATTGCATGATTAATTGTTTAATGTCTGTCTTCCTTGCCAGATTATTTCCCCAATGAAAACAGGAACCAGGGCTATTTTAATCATGGCTATATCCAACACTGGTTCTTGCCCATAGCAATAAATTCTTTTTAAATGGGTTATTTCATTCACTCATTTATCCATCCATTAGCTAACGTCCTGAGCATTCACAAGCCCTAGGAACTGTGCTACAACCAGGGAAACAGAAATTAATGTGATCATGTCTGCATTCAAAGAGTTTACAATTTGGTACAGAAAGTTCTTAACCATTGTAGGTGAAAGTTCCCCTTGAGAACCTGATGAAAGAAGTCATCCGTCTGCCCAGAAACTACACACTTAAAATGGACTTTGTATTTAACTAGCTGTGTTCACAGATTCATGGGAGTCTGTTCACTGTTTTCCTAAAATTCCCTGAATTCTGATGTCAGGATCTCTCCATGAAACAGACTTAAAGACACAAACAAGGTAAGGAGAGGAATAAAAGAGAGCATCAGCGTATCCTGCTATGAATCAGAAAAGGCTTCCATTGGAAGAGATGTTTGAGTCAAGGCTTAAATGATAATATGATTTTACTAGGAGAAGAAGTAAGAGCATTACAGGTTGGGAAGACAATTTTTGGAAAAGTATGGAAGTGTGCAGGAACATATCATTCCAGGGAATTGCAAATACCTTGTATAGATGAGAATGTGTTATTGGGAAGAAGGTTGGTGGGTGAAGGGTGAGGAGGGTGGTCAGGAGAGGATCCTGGAGAGGTTATTGGATAAGAGGACTTTGCTCTAACCTGTGCTTAATGGGGAGCGATTGCAGGGTTTATTCAGGGAGTGATAGGATCAGATTTGTATTTTAGAAGGAGCCCTCTGGTGGTGGTGTTGTTGAGGGCCGATCAAAGGCTGAATTCCTGGAGGCTGGTAGATCAGCTCTGTGAGTCACTCAGGCAATGAGGTTTGAGGAGAGGGTGTAGGCTGGAGTGGTAGTTGGGAAGAAGAATCAGGAGGACTTTGTGATGGACTGTGGGAGAGAAGGTAGGAATAAACTTTAAGTTTTTGTTTTAATCAAGTGCATGATGGGCAGTCTTGGCTCCCTGGCAGCCTTTTTGGCATGAATGCCAATTCAACAAAATAAAAGTGCTCCCAAGACACATTTTTTTTTTCCAGTTCAAAATGAAATAGGCTTTTGTAAATGATAAAAAGTACATTCCTTACAACTTAGGTTACCTAACAGATTGGATAGAAGAATGTCAGGAGAAAACCAACGCTGCAGCTGCAGCAACTAATCACAAAAGTTCTATCTGTGCAGCCACTCTGAGGAAGTTTTCTAATCTTTCTTCTTGAGATAAGAGCATGAGCTGTGTTGAGAAGCTAGGTTGGCCACATGCAGTCTGGGTACTGCAAGTTACTCTTCATGGCTTGACAACTTTTGGGAGGAAAGGCGACAGTTCAATTATAGACCCACTAGATTGGAAGCACTTAGTACAGAGTGTTGTGTAAACAGGACTCCCAACAAATATTTAACCATAACTATGAATTATAAATTTTTTTATGGATTAGGAATAGTGAGAATTATAAGTCTTGACTTATAATAAAAATGCCCATGAAAGTTATAATCCACTTACAATTAGCTGCAGTTTCAAACCTCATTTGTGATTGACTTTTTAATTTTTTAATTAATTATTTATTTATTTTTTTGAGAGAGAGAGAGAGAGAGAGAGAGAGTGCAAATGGGGGAGGTGCAGAGAGAGAGGGGGACAGAGGATCTGAAGCAGTCTCCTCGCTGATAGCCGAGAGCCCGATGCAGGGCTCAAACCCATGAACCATGAGATCCTGAGCTGAAGTTGGATGCTCAACTGCCTGAGCACCCATGTGCCCCCATTTATGGTTGACCTTTGAACATGGGTTAGAACTGCACCTGTCCACTTATATGCAGATTTTTTTCACTGAATACGGTACAGTACTATAAATGTATTTTCTCTCTTAGGATTTTTATCTTCATTTCTTTATTTTAAATGTTTATTTTGAGAGAGAGAGAGAGTAAGTGAGCGTGTGTGGGAGAGTGGGGGAGGGGCAGAGAGAGGGAGAGAGAGAATCCCAAGCAGGCCCCACGCTGTCAGCACAGATCCTGACACAGATCTTGATCCCACCAACCATGAGATCATGACCTGAGCCAAAATCAAGAGTCAGATGCTTAAGCAAATAAGCCACCCAGGCACCTCTCATCTTTAGGATTTTTAAGTAACAATTTCTTTCTCTACTTTATTGTAAGAACACAGTATATAATACATACAACATACAAAATATGTGTTAATCGACTGTTTATATCATCAGAAGGCTTCCTGGCCAGGAGTAGGCTATTAGTAGTTAAACTTTCAGGGAATCAAAAGTTACATGTGAATTGTTGACTGCATGGGGGTTGGCGTCCCTAACCCCTGTGTTGTACAAGGATCCACTGTAGTAGGAAATGAGCTTTCAATTAAATTTTTAAAGAACAGCTTTGTTGAGACATAATGCACATAGCATATAATTATTCCAATGAATATGAACAATACTTTCAATGAGTTTTAAAAATATTGTTGTTCAGAAATAATTTTTACAATTAAACAATATTCCTTTTGTAACAAGAAAAAAAGAATATAAAGCATACAATATTTAAAATCTAATAGTCTTTACACATAAGGAATTTTCTAAGGTGCTTCCGATAATGGGAGTCAAGAGAAAATACATTCTTATGGGGGTTTAAATGAAAGAAAAGTGTAAAATATGGTCAATGTATTATTGCAAAAGTGACTGGTGTCATGAGGAGAAAGGACTAAAGATGGATTGACCCATTGGCTTTCTTCAGTGTTCTGCTGGGGAAAGGAGACCCAATTTAATTTACAGACTCTCAGTTCACTATCAAGGCGTTAGGGAGAGACTTCCTCTGCCAATAACCAACCTGGCTAATGGCTGATATGTTGTGATAAGTGTTTTCTCACTCAGGATAGTAGTGGTATTACATTAAGAGGGAAAAAATTAAATAATAGCTTTGGGGTTTAAACTGAAGTTAAGTGGCAAAAGAAAAGCTCTACCTACCATTACCATATATGCACAGTGAGAAAAATTGGAAGGTTTTGAGAATTCTGAATGTCACCTTGCATTGTGTGTTAATGATGTAAAAACATGCTTTTTGCTAACATAACAGTGTGCAGAAAAATATAACACTTTTCCTATGAAATTGACAGAACTGTCCACAAAGTCCGAACCTCTGTGAATTGCTCTGTGAAGCTGGATGCCAAGAATACACCTGGCATTTAGGCTGACCCACATATTGGTAATTTGTCTAAAAGAGCTTTTCCTTTCCAAGATTACATATGATGAGTGTGTAGTGGGAGAGGGGCTTAGACAAATCGGACAACCCATCATGATATCATTACTAGATTTGTTTTTAGGTGCAGCTTTTATCTTGTGACTTCTGGTTAAAGTGATTCATTTAATGCCAGCCTCTGGCTTTAAATCCTGCTATTATCCAGCATCATCCTAATTTCCCCCTAATCAGGTTTATTCCCTCATTGTTTCATATATACAAAGACTCATTCTTTGTGTTTAAATATTTGCTTATGTTGTTTAGCTTCCTATGGTATTTACTTTCTTTAAAAGGGGTTTTGATGCTATGTTCTCTGCTTACAACAATAGATACTATAAAAATAGCCTTAACATATACATTTTATGACAAAGTCCACTATAATCCTTTGTGTGCCCTTTATGTGGATCTGTGAGGAGGAAGTTTCCCGTCAACCTCTATGCTGCATTTCTGTGATTTTACTTCTTATAAAAATTACTACTTGTAACTAATTGTGTTTCATTGCTTGCTTTAACCACTAGGAAACTTGGAATCACGTATGCCATTCTTGTTTAGTACTAAATAGATTCTTAGAGCGTGGTTTTATTTGTATAGCTTTTCAACAAACCTCATGCTTTTGTTCTGGCCTTGGAGGGGGCAGGTGAGGGTGGTTCTCTATCTTTTAGAATCATGTACTCATGTTTTGTTTTTTAAAAAGGCAGCACACATTTATTAATCTAACATTTTCCGTGGGTCAGGAGGCTGGGGTACCATGTAGCTAGATCCTCTGCTCATGTCTCAGACTTGATGTCTAGATGTGGCCTCGTGCTGCAATTCTCAGCTGAGGCTTGGGGTTCTCTCCCAAGCTCACAGACTGTTGGCAGAATTCACTTCCTTGCACCTGTGGCACTGAGGTTCTTAACTGAGGATTGAGCTCAGCCTCTAGAGGCTATCCCTCTCCATCCACAGTTCACAGTGTAGCTGTTTGCTTTCTGTCTGGAGGCCAGCAGGAACACTTTTCCTGCTCCGAATCCCCTTCATGCTTCAAATGTCTTTGATTTGGTTCTGCCACCAGCAAGAGAAAAACGCTCTGTTTTTAACGGTTTCACCTGATTAGATTAGGCTTACCTGGATACTCTACATATTTTAAGGTTAATTGAGTTGGGATTTAATTACATCTTCAAATTCCTTTCACAGTGGTTCCTAGATTAGTGTTTGGTTGACTAGCTGGGGTGGGAGGGGGCGGGTCTTGGGGGAGGGCCATCTATAGAATTCTGCCAATCACAATCCCCATAATGGTGGACTATGCAGCTTTGAAAAGGATGGGGAAGGATCTCAGTACACAGCTATGGAATGATCTCCAAGGTATATTATTATGCTGGAAAAAAACCCAAAACAACCAAGGTGTGTATACTATAAATACAACCTGCTGTATAAGAAAGAGGGTGAAACAGGAAACACATGTGTTTTCTAATATTTTCAAAAAGAAAGAATGGAAGGATAAATAAAAAGTTAACAAAAATGTCATTTATAGGGGTAGGAAGAGAACAGAAAACAGGGGCAAGGATGAAAGCTATACTTCCCTGAAGTACCTGTTCTGTGGTTTACACTTAACACCATGTAAATGTTTTATAGAATTAAAAGACAAAATTAAATAAACATGACAAAAATAAAGTAATTTCTAAAAATTACAGCAGCACCTGGGTGGCTCAGCTGGTTAAGCATCCAACTCTTGATTTTGGCTCAGGTCATGATCTCACAATTCAGGAGATTGAGCCCTGAGTCAGGCTCTGTGCTGGAATCTGCGTGGGATTCCCTCTCTGCCCCTTCTCTGCATGCTCCCCCACACACTCAAAATAAATAAATAAACATTAAAAAAATTATAAATAACCTGATATCAAGTTTGTGGTATAACTCTTCAGAAAAGAAATGTTTGAAGGGCTCTTAAATTACAGTATTTTGACAATATTGCCGTATGCCTTAGGGACAAAAAAAACTCCATTAAGAAATCTTAAACTGCATATAGTGTTCATGATGTCGATGGTAATATTTGTATTGCTGAGGTTTCTTCCCCTGATTTTAGAAATTGTGGTAAAATACACACAACATAAATTTTACTATCTTAACCATTTTAACCGTACAGCTCAGTAGTATTAAGCACAGCCATATTATGAAACCGTCACCACCATGGCTCTTCAGAATGCTCCATGTTACAAAACTGAAACATTATACTCATTAAACAATAACTCTCCATCCAACCTCCCCCCCCCCCCCCCCCAGCTTCTGGCAATCACCATTCTTTCTGTCTCCATGATTCTAAGTACCTCATATAAGTGAAATCATACAATATTTGTCTTTTGTAACTTGCTTATTTCATTTATCATAATATCCTTAAAATTCATCCATGTTGTCACATGTTGCAGAATCTCTTTCCTTTTTAATCCTGAATAATATTCCATTGTGTGTATGTGTACCACATTTTGCTTATCCATCCATCTGTCGAAGATCACTTGGGATGCTTGAACTTTTAGCTATTGTGAGTAATGGCTGCTATGAAAATGGGTATACTAATATCCCTCTGACATTCTGCTTCTGCCTTTAATTCTTTTGGTATATATCCAGAAATGGAATTGTTTGATTATATGGTAATTCTATTTTTATTCATTTTTCTTAAGTAGGCTCTATGCCCAACCTGGAGTTGAACTTAACAATCCTGAGATCAAGAGTTGCATGCTCTACCAACTGAGCTAGCCAGGAGCCCAGGTAATTCTATTTTTAATTCTTTGGAGGATGCTGTTTTACAAAGCTAATGTTTACATTCCCAGGAACAGAGTAGAAAAGTGCCAATTTCCCCATGTCCTCACTAACACTTGTTACTGTCTTTCTTTTTTGTTGTTGTTGATAATAGCCATCCTAAAGAGTGTGAAGTTTCACTTGTGTATTTTTGCAAGCCATTTCAAATCCATTTTGGATCTAGATGGAATACAAATATTTTAAAAATAATGGTCAATTCGCTTATAGTTTTTTTTCCTCTTTTCCTTTTATTCAAACTGCATCCAGTCCTCAAATCCAGCTTTTCCATGCACTCCTGCATTTTTTCATTGCCATCTGTCCCCTTTCTTTGCGCTCTTGTTTTAATATCATTTTGCACTTTATGGTTTCCGACTACTAGCTAGTGTTTTGTGTGTGTTAGTCCTGTTGTTCCAGGTTGTGTATTTTTTAGTAGCAGGGCCCATGAAGCTTCCACTTTTTGAATCATCTAATGCATTAAAATTGTATCAAGAAATGCTTCCTTTTAACAGTATAATTTTTAAGGAACGCTTGACTGTTAGCTAATTAACTCTCAGCACACTCAGCACATCCTCTTTAAAATTGTAGGAACCTGTTTGTGTTTGCAGTAGCCATGCTTGTTTCATCATCCTGCAAGACTATTCAGTCATTCAATTAACGTTTCTTGAGTTCCTACTATACATGGTGTTCTTGATGGGGCATCTGCCTTTGCAACACCCTTTGAGATGAAGGGTAGTATCTAGATGGGGTGAGGTCTGCAACTTGGGGAGGGACAGATTTTGCATGACTCTGGTACGTGGCGATCACTTCTTCAATAGGCAGGGCATCTAGTCTCTAGCCAAAAACAAATCCTGGATGAAAGGCAGACATTGGAACTCTGAATAATGTATATTCTGGGTTCTAATTACGATAATCAATAGGTCATCCGAACTCTAATTCCGACTGCCAGGTCCCAACGGGTATGGAGGTACCCTCCCGCCTTGATTCCTTTGAGTACATTTCCCACTGAGCACTGCGCCCTTGCCTCTTCCATTCTTGCGTGAAGACTACAAGTCCCAGCATGCAGCGCAACTCTAATAGGTCAGTCCTCATCGCTCGGGCTCTTTCACGCCCGTGTCTCCCGTAGGGCGCAGGGCCTGGAGGCCTGTGCGTGCTGACGTTGATGCGTATACGTCATACTCTTCGCGCCTCTTCCCCCGCCTTCTGGGTAGCTAAAGTCCGGTGGCAGGAGGCGTAAAGCGGTGCTTTTTCCGAGGCTGTCTGGCGGTTTTTTGGGGGGGGGGAGCCGCAGTGGCTTAAAAACCCGAGGGAATCTGGATAGGGGCCGCCACTGCTAGCCCTCCTTCCTCCGAGTTTGCGACTCCGCGGTCCAAGATGGACAAAGTCTGTGCTATTTTTGGAGGCTCCCGGGGCATTGGGAGGGCAGTGGCCCAGTTAATGGCTCAGAAAGGCTACCGACTGGCCATCATCGCCAGAAATCTGGAACTGGCCAAAGCCGCCGCCGGTGACCTCGGCGGTAGGTACCAAACTAGAATTGTCCACTTGTGGGGCTGCAGCCCGAGAGCCTAAAGTCTCCTCGTTTGTAAAACGAGGCCTGGCCTTTAAGGCTCTGAGGTTTAGCCGTTTGGCTTCCCGCGTTCAGGAGCACCCTTTCCTCAGTGTGGACAACAGACTGGGTGGAGAACCCCTTATCACCGTTTCCCGCAGTGTTTCCTGCCACGCTGCCTGCAGCCAAGGGCAGAACAACTTGGGGTTTTCTTTGAGACTTAGTCTTGTGAGGCCCCATTAATTAAGCCCTCACCTCCCTGAGGCTAGTGCTAACCGTGAGGCGCTGTTTTGTTTTGGTGTCTGGAAGGAGGGAGACACAAACTCTCTTTGTAGGGTAAAGGGCTCACTGGTGCCGCGAGGTCCCGGGCGCTGCCTGGAGACTGGGCTGGGTGGAAAGGAGTTAAGGCAGGAAGAGTAGGCGTGTCAAGCCTGAAAGGCTCTGTATAGTTTTGCTGTGGGCTGTTTTGGCCCACGTGCAAATACACAAAGCAGTGTTTCATAGACAAAACTCTTTTTAGTACCAGCTAGTTTTGAGATATACCTGTTTTGGCCCTTTACCTCCATAAGCATTTAATAGGTTATTAAATTGTTTTGGTGGTTTTTACAAATGGACAAATGAGACTTCCAGATTCCTTTTTATTGCATTTAAAATTCTTTTTTTTCTGTTTATTAATAATGGATTAGTAATTACTTTTCATTATTTTGCAAACTCAAGTCTTTTGATCGTAGGGAGAAGTAGGATATAGGATAGATGCTAAGACGCTGCTACTGTTTACTTACTAGAACGGACAAATGCTCCTTATTCACTATCATGGAGGCATTGGGAAGTTTAGAGGCCTGGGATGCATCTGGTGGCTGTAACCTTTAAAATAACAATACTGATTGGTTCACCCTAATTGTGCACATGGGTTGGGAAAACATTAGGCTCTTTAAAGAAGCAAAACAAAATACAAGTTACAGAGCAGGGAGAAATTCAGTGAATGTTTCTTGCTGCTCGTATTCACTACCATTATGTTATTCTGACAAGAGAGTGAGAAAGTGGTTTTCCTTATGGGGTCATCACAAGCCATTAGTGTTTGCTGGAATAGATAAAAACTGTTGGTTGAGCTTCCAAGGGTTATTGTGGACCCAACAGGTTTTCAGATGAACACCAACGGTGAGTCACAGAGGATGCTTTGGGCCTTTCATTTCCTTGAATTATGTGTTCCATAAGTGTTTGGTTTGCACACTGTTTCCAGAGACATGAGAGTGTAATTTTAGTGTTAACATAATAGGCAAGGTCAGCCAGAAAATAAGGAATTGTTTAGTTTTCAAAAACCCCTATATTTTAGAGTATTAAAATGATGTATTATTAAATAGAGAATGCTTTCTTTGAAGTGTATTCTTTTGATATTTATGCATTTTTTAAAAATGGACACTTAAAGGGAAGTAACAGTTGTTTTTAGTAAAAAGTTATTTTTTTTTGGTGTGTTTTTTAGTTTTTGCATTTTGTTTTTACAGCTTCCTGCTTTGTAATGGTCAGCCTTGAATAATAGTTATTCTAATATATGTGCCATAGTAGAAAAAAAAAAAGTGTGAGAAACCCTAGGGTATATTCTCAGGATCAGGAAACCAGTTAAACACAACTGTAACAATTAGACATAAATTTATTTATTTATTTAAAAAAAATTTTTTTTTTCAACGTTTATTTATTTTTGGGACAGAGAGAGACAGCATGAACGGGGGAGGGGCAGAGAGAGAGGGAGACACAGAATTGGAAACAGGCTCCAGGCTCTGAGCCATCAGCCCAGAGCCTGACGCGGGGCTCGAACTCACGGACCGCGAGATCGTCACCTGGCTGAAGTCGGACGCTTAACCGACTGCGCCACCCAGGCGCCCCTTTACATAAATTTATTTTTTAAAAAAAATGTGTATTTTGAGAGAAAAAGGGTGAGTGGGGGAGAGGCAGAAACAGAGAGAGAGAGAGAGAGAGAGAGAGAGAGAGAGAGAGAGAATCCCAAGCAGGCCCTGAGCTATCAGTGCAGGCCTGACTTGGGGCTCAGTCTCAGGAACAGCAAGATCATGGCCCCAGCTGAAATCAAGAGTAGAGGCTTAGGTAACTGAGCCACCCAGTTGTCCCATAAATTTCAAAAAAATATAAAACCCAGAACACTGTTGAATTGGGTAGCATGGGGTCATTGTGGAAGCTATAAATATTGTTAGATGAGTCTTACAAAGCCTTATGAACATAAAAAGGGCCCTCCTGCCATTTTTTGTTGATGAAGAAATATTTTTAAGGTTTACTTCCCCACCGACCTCCATCCCAATTTTATTAGACTGAACTCCATGAGTAGAGGAATCCATGACATAATCATCTTTTATCTGTAGGTTCTAATTTAGCACAGGTGTAGGTCCTAGTAGATGCTTAACAAATGTGTATTGAATAATTTTTAAATTCAAGTCATAATTTATAAGTAGTTCTAATTTAACTCTGTTGTCTAGGAGATCATTTGGCATTTAGCTGTGATGTTGCCAAAGAATGTGATGTCCAAAATACATTTGAAAAGATGGAGAAAAATTTAGGTCGAGTTAATTTCTTGGTAAATGCAGCTGGAATTAACAGGTTAGTCACAGACTTAAGTACTTTTCTAATTGTTTGTTTTGGTATGAGTAAATATATTAACTTACTTTACTTCTAAGTGGAAGAAAATATGTATTTTAAAAATTGGTCTATCTATACTTCCTTTTATATTGAGATATACAATAAGGGTACAATTTGATCAATTTTAACATGTGTAATCACATTCATAGTGAACTGTAGAACATTTCTAGCACTCTAGAAGGCTTTCTTTAGTTTCTTCCCAGTTAATACTTATAGATAACCTCTATTCTGACTTCTGTCACCATTATATAAGTTTTTTCAGTTCGTGAACTTAATGGTATCAGAGTAGATATTTTTTTTCTTTTTAAAAGGTGAATTTAGGACAGAATACTTAGAATAGTATATTAATTTTCTTGCTAACAAGGCTTACTATAATATGGGATTTTCTCAGTTTATTTAAGCTTTTTTGGCTACTTTTAGCTGATAGGAATATTCGCCTCTCAGCCAGCTTCTAAGTTATCTTTTCTAGTTTATCACTTATTTTAATGCCTCTCAAATCATTTAAAATGGGACTCTCTAGGCTTTCTAGCTCAAATATATACTTCTTGTCTTTTTAAATTTGTTTTATCCCATTTTTAATTTATATGCCACTGCTGTTTTTTGTAGGGATAGCCTTTTAGTAAGAACAAAAACTGAAGATATGGTATCCCAGCTTCATACTAACCTCTTGGGTTCCATGCTGACTTGTAAAGCTGCCTTGAAGACTATGATTCAACAACAGAGAGGATCTATTGTTAATGTAGGTGAGTCTTCACCTGTGAAATTATTTATCTCATAGTGCCATAAAAATATTTAATTGACTAATTTGGAGTTTATTCATGTGTGAAACTTGGATGAAATGGGTCTTTTTATTTGTGGAAAAAGGATTTGATTAGGTGATTAGTGGGTAAAACGGGAATCACAGATTCACATCTTTCTAGTGATCAAAATGTTAACATTTTTTTTTTAATGTTTTTATTTATTTTTGAGAGAAAGAGACACAGAGCAAGTGGAGGAGGGCCAGAGAGAGAGAGAGAGACACAGAATCTGAAGCAGGCTGTAGGCTGAGCTGTCAGCACAGAGCCCGACTTGTGCCTCGAACTCATGAACTGTGAGATCATGACCTGAGCTGAAGTTGGACACTTAACTGACTGAGCCACCTAGGCGCCCCAAGCTGTTTTACTTTTTAAGAGAAATTGGTCACCCTGATTTTCATGTGAAACCTGGTTTTTAAAATACAGATAAGGAAAGTAGATTGAAAAATTTTAGGTAGTGGAGGATAGAAAATGATCTCTACAGCAGTTATGTGTGTCACTGATAAATCTAGTACAGAGGTTTAGGAGGAAGTTTTCAGTGAATAATCTTTTTAGTTTTTTTAGAGTGACTGTAACTAACCCCTAGTTTTCAGTTCATCTGACCCATGGAGTAGTAGATAAACCACATAGGTGTGTTTGTAGACCTTAAAACGCAAAATGACTTAGAATTTTATTTCAGTTTGGTAATTTGAAAATAGCATATCATCTGCCTTTTAATTTTAAGTGGTCATACCTTAAAAGGCTGCAAAAGGGGAATGCTGCTCCATTAGAGTAAATGGCCCTGTTGTTTTTAATATAGGAAATGGCTGTCCAAGCCAAAATGTAGGGTTTTTCTCTTTTGAAGATGCAACACGAATACTGTGCTAATAAGAATTAGAACATTTTTGACATTTACCCTTAAAAATGTAAGAAATAGGTTTTCTTAAAAAAGATTAGTAAATGATTAAAAAGTAAAAGATTTAGTTGACCTTTGCCTTGTAACACAGCCAGGTAATGATTTTGGATTCTCAGAAGCTGGTATACTGGCCTGTATGTGTCACCTGATAATATGGGTGTATTGTTTAACTCTAAAATATCCCCTTTTTAGATATATTTAAAAAACCCACATCAGTCCTTTGTGTACATGCAAAACTTTTAGAATTGTGTGAAAAGTAAATAATAATTGAAAATATATTAGGAGAATCTTTTTACAGAAAGGACTACTTTAAACTACCAAAAGTTCATTGATTTAGGAGTTAACACTTACTCACTAGATGAACAATAGTGTGTGGCATGAACTAAAGTTTCCTATTTGGCCTTTCTTCCATGCCTATATTTTTCTTTCTTTTTTGTGTCTCTCCATATTTCTCTTTCTCCCAAATACCCATTTCTCTGTGTTTTCTCTGATGTTTTTTTTCCTCTCTTTCTTCTTCTTCTTCTTTTTTTTTTTTAAATTGAGAGAGAGAGAGAGAGAATGTGCACACTTGAGCAAGCCAGGGAGGGGCAGAGAGAGAGGGGGGGAGAGAGAGAGAATCTTAAGCAGGCTCCACATTGTCAGTACAGAGCCCAACTCAGGGCTCAAACTCACGAACTGTGAGATCATGATCTGAGCTAAATTTAAGAGTCGGATGCTTAACTGAGCCACCTATGTGCCCCTCTTTTCTCTCTTTCTGTGCTTCACAGTTCTTTTCCTCTGTCATTAACTGGCATGTAATATATAATGTAGATATATTAATATAAAAAGTGTTTGGGGTGTTTTTCTTTTCCTAAAATAAAATTACTTTTTCGAAAGTTTTGTGAAGTTCTTGATTAATTTTTATATCATAAGTACAGGTCACTGGTGCAGAAAATTGTTTCCCCACTTCTATTTTACCAGAATTTATTTGCATACAGTTGATATTTGAATTATAAATTATTCTTTCATATTCATATAAATGAGACCACCCAAGAATCTTTAGTAGGCAGTACTAGCTATAATACATCACTGAAGATAACTAAATTGCAGTTTTACAAAAAGCTTATAATGAACCTTAGTTAATTTAGATTGATGGTAGTTCAAACTTAGTGAGATTTATCTTCAGATGAACTATTTTTTTTAGTTGGAAATGAATATGTCCTTAATCTGTGTTGTAGAATCATAAAATTAATCAGCCTTTGTCTGACTTTTTCTGGTTTTAACCTCTTCCTACTGGAAGCCTTTAAAAATACTATAGGATTTTCACCATGTCTCACCTACTAAGAGATGAGATTGGGTTTCTTTCACTTAATGGATCAGTTCTCAAGCCCTTGCCTGACATACGAAGTTTTACGTAAGCTTCTTTCAGAACCTGTTTTCTGTTTGTATCTGGAGCAGACTCCAACCCTAAGTCTTACTACTCAAATGATGCTGGTTAGAATTCCTAATTTTAGCAAAGGACACAGTAAAATGCTTTGTGCCTTTGTTTGTTTCCTGTAAGATTATCTAAATATTCAAGTAATCCATTAATTGGTTTGAATTTGCTTTCATTTTATTTTTTCTAGGAAGTATTACTGGTTTAAAAGGCAATTCTGGCCAGTCTGTGTACAGCGCCAGTAAAGGAGGATTAGTTGGGTTTTCACGTGCTCTTGCTAAAGAAGTAGCAAGAAAGAAAATTAGAGTGAATGTGGTCGCACCAGGTCAGTGAAAACTTTTTTCTTTTTTTTAAAAAAAATTGAAGCATAGTTGATATACGCTATTATGTTAGTTTCAGATGTACAACATAGTGATTAAAAAATGATGTATATTATAAAATGTTCACCATGATAGGTGTAGCTTTCATCTATCTGTCAGTATGCAAAGTTTTTACAATATTACTATATTCTCGATATTCTACTTTCCATCGCTGTGACTTATTTATTTTATAATTGGAAGCTTGTACCTCTTAACCCTCTTCACCTATTTTGCCCATCCCTTCATCTTCCTCCCCTCTGGCAGCCATCAGTTCTCTGTATTTATGAGTCTGTTTCTGGTTTTGTTTGTTTTGTTTTTTAGATTCCACACACAAGTGAAATCATGCTATTTGTCTTTTTCTCTCTCTTATTCACTTAGCATAATACCCTCTAGGTCTGTCCATGTTGTTACCAATGGCAAGATTTCATTCTTTTTTATGATTGAGTAATATTCCGCATGTGTGTGTGTGTGTGTGTGTGTGTGTGTGCGCGCGCGTGTGTGTGTATGTATCACACCTTTATCCATTTATCCATCATGGTTGCACATTTAGGTTTTTTCCATTTCTTGGCTATTGTAAATAATAGTAGATTAAACGGGGGGGGGGCCATATATTTTTATGAATTAGTATTTTTGTTTTCTCTGTGTAGATACCCAGAAGTGGAATTACTGGCTCATATGGTATTTCTATTTTTAATTTTTTGAGGAACCTCCATGCTGTTTTCTATAGTGGCTGTGCCTTCCCACCAACAGTGCTCAATGGTTTCCTTTTCTTCACATCCTTGCCAATACTTGTTATTTCTTGTCTTTTTGATACTAGTCATTCTGAAGGTATAAAGTGATATCTCATTGTGGTTTTAATTTGCATCTCCTTGATGATTATTGATGTTGAGCATCTTTTTATGTGTCTGTTGGCCATCTGTGTGTATTCTGTGGAAAAACATTGAATCAGGTCCTCTGCTCATTTTTTAATGGGGCTATTTGTGGTTTTTTGGTGTTGAGTTGTAGAAGTTGTTCATATATTTTGGATATTAATTCCTTGTTGGATATATCATTTGCAAATATCTTCTCCCATTTAGTAGGTCGCCTTTGGTTTTGTTGATAATTTTTTCCTGTGGAAAAGCTTTTTAATTTGATGTAGTCCTAATAGTTTATTTTTGCTTTTGTTTCCCTTGGCTGAGGAGACGGATCCAGAAAAATATTGCTAAGGTGAATGTCCAAGATGTTACTGTCTGGCTTTTCTTTTTTCTTTTCTTTTTTTTTTTTTTTTTTTTTTTTTTTAGAATTTTATGGATTCAGATGTCACATATAGATCTTTAATCTATTTTGAGTTTATTTTTATGTATTGTGTAAGAAAGTGGGCCAGTTTCATTCTTTTGCCTGTAGCTGTCCAGTTAACACAATTTACTGAAGAGACGGTCTTTTCTTCATTGTATATTCTTTTCACCTCTGTCACAGATTAATTGACAATGTAAGAATGGGTTTATTTCTGGGCTTTCCATTCTGTGCCATTGATCTATGTGTTTTTGTGCCAGTACCATACTGCTTTGAATACCGTAGCTTTATAATATAGTATAAAATCTGGGATTGTATTACCTCCAGCTTTGTCCTTCTTTCTCAAGATTGTTTTGGCTATTTGGGGTCTTTTGTGATTCCCTATAAATTTTAGGATTCTTTGTCCCTAGTTCTGTCAAAAATTACTATTGGTATTAGGATGAGGATCACACTGAATCTGTTGATTGCTTTGGGTAGTATGGACATTTAAACAATATTAATTTTTCCAGTCCATGAACATGGAATATCTTTACGTTTATTTGTGGCATTTTCAATTTCATTCATCAGTGTCTTATAGGGTTCAGAGTGTAGGTCTTCTACCTCCTTGGTTAAGTTTATTCCTTAGTATTTTATTCTTTTTGGCATAATTGTAAATGGGATTATTTTTTAAATTTCTCTTTCTGCTGGTTCATTATTAGTGTATAGCAATACAACACATTCCTGTATTGGTTTTGCATCCTGCAACTTTACTGAATTCATTTATTACTTCTAGTAGGTTTTGGTGGACTCCTCAAGATTTATATATATCTATATAGATCATGTCATCTTCAAATAGTGCCAGTTTTATGTTTTTCTTTTTAAACATAATTTATGTATACTTATGGCTTTGTACAGTAATAGCAAAGATTGTTCCTGTGTTTGGAAGTACATCAGCATCATCAGGCACTTCTGAGAGAGTATCAGAATAGGAGCATGGACTCTTCACTATTAATAAATTCTTTTTTTTTTTTTTAAGGTTTATTTATTCATTCTGCAAGAGAGAGAGCACACACGCATGCATGAGTGCAGGGGAGGGGCAGAGAGAGAGAGGGAGAGAGAGAATCCCAAGTGGTCTCCACTAAGCACAGAGCCTGATTTGGGACTTGATCCCATGACTCTGAGATCACAACTTGAGCCCATATCAATAGTCTAATACTTAACCAACTGAGCCACCGAGGCTCCTCATTAAATACTTGGGTAGTGAAATTTGTGAGGGTATGACTATATCTTGACAGAACTTAAATGGCTACATCTGGCCACACTGCCAGTCTGTGCGCCACCTTCAAGAAGGAGACCAAGAGTAATGCCAGTTTGCTTGCATATACCACATTGCATTTTTAAATAAATGATTACTCTCAAACTGAAACCACAAGAGAAACTTCTCATTTAAAAATCAGTTATAAATTAAGAACTCTTAAGAGCTGAATGTTAAGAATTTCAAGGTAGGTAGGGGGTGAGTATTGGTAACATATCCACTAGTTGAACAATTCAAAATGGTAGACTATTGGAGAACTATTTCCATTTTAAGTGTCCTCTCTCTTCTTGGAATATTCCATTGATTTATTGCTCATCGGCATACATTTGCTAGTTAATTTAGACTTTGTCAGTGTCAAAGCAGAACTTTCCAAGTAATGAATCTATTACCTAAATATGTTTCTTAAGTTTATCTTATGGGAACAATACTTATTTATATTTAAAATATTTGAATAGGTCTATAATAAAATATGCTTTTAATAACAGCACAAACCAGAAGGAATAATCAAACAAGGATGCATATGTGATGACATTTGCACATTTAACTAAGCAGTCATGTACTGACATAGTAATTTCTCTAGAAAGTCAGTATTCAGACAGAAAAAGAATTGCTAGGGATCACATGTTTGTTTTCAAAATAGACAAGATGCTCTTCACTGGACTTCGTTGTACCCCAGAGAACTACCCAGGAATCATGTTAGAGTTTCAAAACAAAGAAAAACTTGAAGGGTAAAAAGATATTTACACAGACTCGGGGAAGAAACATCCTTTTTGAAGTCAGTCTATGAAGTAGCAAGATTTTAACAGCAATTTTATTTGTGGTTGTTTGCTTAATGAATGGATGGGAGCTCTGAGGCTCATTGTGCAATGGCATGGGAGGAGGAAAGTGGTAGGACATGGTAACAGAAATGAGAATGTGAATACCCTGGCACCAGAAAGTACTATTACATATGCATAAGGCACTGCTTAGAGGAACTAAGGTTCCTAACATCAGACATATGTTGAAGTGGCCAACAATGAAGATGACTGTTTAATAGATGTGGCTTTTTAATAATTTTCAAAATAGTAGAAGTCACAGTGGGAAACTTGCAATAGAGCTAGCCTTCTGTAGGAAATCTATCAGGAACACTTGTCTTTTTGTTAAATATGTAGGAAAAACCAAGCCAGCAGAGATGCAATTCACTTGTAAGACAAAGCAAGTTTGATTTGGGCTAAGTACACAGAAATCAGAGACTTCTCAAGAAAACAAGTAGAACATTATTGTGCACCTGTTTCTTTTAATGTGCTGACTTTGGGCATTCCTCATGGTTTGAAAATACTGGTGGATTAAATGGGATGCAAAGCCAATTAACTTGGTCTGTCAGTTACAGGTAATTGGGAAATATTAAAACAGTGATTAGAATTAATAGTGTAGTTTGGTAAAGGCAAAATAAAATTTCCAATTCTTAACTTATGCTAACGGTTTAAAATATAAATTCAAATATACAATTTACATCTGGTTTTTTTGGTCTTCAAATTAATTGCCTGAAATTTTAAACAAGTTCTATTCAATAGCCATCTGTACTCATGAACAAAAGCATTCTACAGATCACTTAAGTCCCTTTTAAAAATTTCCTCCAATTTAAATTTCCACATTATGCTAAATAATCTGTAAGATGGAAAGGGAAAGAGGGATGAAGTGTCATTGTGTTGATATAATCTTCAAGATAATTATAAAGCCAACTTTCACGATACCAAATGCGAGCACAGAGTTATCAGAGAAAACTTTTGCCAAAGCTTATCTTGAAGTGGTTTAGTTGCTCAGTTTGAGAAAGGGACCATATTATAGATTCTGGTCTCTGTTCTGATCTACAGATGTTACAGGCCTCCCAGAGGGGACTGAAACAATGCAGCATATAAGCATCTATCAGAAGACTCAGTGCTATGCAGTGTGTTTAGTTCACAGGATAATAGAAGCAGTTGGAATACCTACATAAAAACATATTAAGTTCCTAAACATGAACTGCAAAATGGTCATAACTATATGTCACTCTTCAGCCAAAATAGGGCCTATTCAAAATGTTGAATAGGTAAGTATTAATTACAATGACTTTAAGATTAGTCAGAAACCTTCCTCAAGTACCATCCCAAAGTGTACAGACCAGTTAAACATGTATAAAATTAGTACTAATCCAGCTAGAAATCCAAAAATGAAAATTACGGATGCTGCATCAAGTATCTGGGATTCCATAAATTTATAAGCAGACAGTATAACAAAATAGACTCTAGTTTTAAGAAAACATTACAGTTCAGTATCCCAAAAATATGAAGAAGTCTCACAATAACATCAAAAATCATTTTATCTGGAAGTTAGAACCATTTAAATGTACAAATTTGAAAATAACAAAATGAATTAAAAAATAAGAAAGAGCTGTACAAAGTTGATGTTTAATCTTTTTAAAAAAAGATTTTGATAAGTCCATTATTTCAGCAGATTGGTTAACAAGCTGTTCTCATGTGAATTATGTGGCAATGCTGTTCACTGGAGGTGCAGAATGGAGAGCTTGGTTCTTTGTGATTTGTCAGTTCAGGAGATCGTAGGTAGTACAGACAGAAGTTTTAACTTAACCAAGGACATGAGACCATGGCATTATTATAAAAAGTGTAAACTATCCTTGGACCAAATGGATATAAAAAAACCAAAAACATACACAAATTACCTGGATTAGTAAAGAGTGTGATAAAAAGGTGCTAAAACTCAAATCTACATGATCACTCTTTGGTGTGCTAGAAGTTTTGCATAGATATTTCCTTGGCTTTTGGATAAAATGATTGTTTTTGTATACCTGTGCCAGTTAGCCATGGGATCTTTGTCCTAGCTTACTGTAGGTATTGAAGAATTGATTATCTATATGAGAAAAGACATTTTGGTTCATTGGTTGGTTGTTTGAGAGTGTTAGGTTGGAATAGATCTTTGCCACTTTTCCATTTCAAGTCATTAATGACTCCAGCTTGTATATTGGAATTGGTGTTTTATTTGTCAGTGATGCTGAACTAGCAGGGATCAGGGAATTGTCAAAATGTCCTGATAACCCTTGTGCTCTGTAATGTGACTTCATCTCAATGAACATTTGATAAATGACTGTGGTTTTGATACAGCCATTTTGGGGGGGCAGGGGAGGAAAGAAAAGAAAATAAACTAAAACCTGTAGTCATTTTGACACTGCTTTCTGTTTGTGTATGCTTATGTAACCTGGTTGATTTTTGTGTTAGCTTAGTTAAACCATATACAGAATTACTTGATTCTCGATTACTTGAGATTTGGGATGTATGTATTTGCTTCTCTCCTTTAGGGATTGCAGTAGTGTGGGTGGTGAAGAGTTAGTTCTAGTTCATGATGATCTAAAAGTTGAATGATTTAAGGGTAATGCAAGTGTTTCTAACTCATAATAATAACTCAGCAGATTTCCTGAAGTGTCTTCTATATGCAAGGGTTCCAAAATTATAAAAAAAATGAGTAAGATATTTCTGCTACAAGGAGCTAAGTACAGTGACAAAGACTGACATGTAAACAAATAATTACAATGCTGTATGATGAATATAAAGTAGAGGAACATATATATATATGATGCTATGGAAACACTGAAGAAGGAATGCTTAATTTTGTCAAAGTGAATCAGTCGTCAAGGCAACAGACTAAATAGTGGGAATCCAGTTTGTATACAAAGGGAAGTTTTATGAGTGTTAATGGAAGTGTGTTTGTATAGCCTTTCCTAAAGATTTTACTTTTCAGTGCCAATTTGTACTACAGAAAAAAAAAACCTTATTGCTAAAAATGTGGCCATTTCATAGGGTAACCTTTCTTATGTTGGGGATACATATTTAGCAGGATTCATAGTCTGAATATGTTTATTGATCAGAAGTGAAGTGTAAGTGGAAGTAGAAGAATTAAATTGATTCTATGGATTATTTATTTATTTTGGGTAGTAATTTCAACCAGATTTGTCATGTCTTTTAATAGAACTGACAAACCTCAGAATTAACAAATATGTTTCTTCTTATGTCAGTTTTCCTGGTCACCTTCAAATGGAGTTTCCAGTTAAGGAAAACAATTAAGAAGCAAATCATAACAGAAAAAGCAAGAAAGGGAAAATAATAAATTAGGCCATTAATCCCTGCCTAATATTATTGACTTTTTAAAGATCAGTTAGTTACTAAGCTTTGGTATTCAGATATAAAATAAATTCTCATCATGGATAAATCTCACTGATTAGAAAATATTGAATATGAGAAACAATATTTGATAAATTGAAACTATAATGGGTACATAACTTTAAAAACGTGTTTTCAGTAGATAACACAAACATGGTACAAAATTCAAAAGTATAAAAAGGCATAGATTGAAAAGTGAGTCTTCTCTAATCATCTAGTTTCTTTTCTCAAAAGCAACCACTAGAGTTAACTAGAGTCTTCAGTATTTCACACACAACCCAATAAAGTATGTGTGTGTGTATAAATACATATAATATATAAAAATATAAATCTGTATTTATGTGAATATACAATATGTGAATATATAAATATATATATAAAAAGAAAGCACAAATTGTATCATAGAGTTCGTAGAGTTCTGTACCTTGGCTTTATTCATAGTGCAGTAGTATATCTTGGAGTTGATTCCATATTATTCTATATAGAATTGCTTTACATTTTTAAAATCTCAGCTTTATGGAAGTATAACTCATATGTCATGCAGTTCACCCATTTAAAGTGTGCACTTCAGTGGTTTTAGTATAGTCAAAGAATTGTTCTATCATCACCACAATACATTTTAGAACATTTTCATCATCCCAAAAGAAACCTGTAGCCGTTAGCATTCACTCCCCATTTCCCTCCAATCTCCCCAGCTTCTAGCAACCACTTATAACCTACTTTCTGTCTCTGTAGAGTTCCCTATTCTGATACAGTTCATATAAATGAAATCATACAATATGTGGTCTTATGTGACTGCTGTATCACTTTTAGTGGCCGAATTAAAAGACAATAATGTCTGTCTTAGGGGTGTACCATAATTTATTTAACCTGTTGCCTCTTGATGGGCATTTGGGTTGCTTCTGATCTTTTGCCATTATAACTAATAATGTGGTAACAGTACCTGTGTGCAATTTATCTTGTACATGTATGAGTATATGAATATAATCCTGGGAATGAAACTTCCAAGACTCAAAGGGTATATGCATTTTAAGTTTTGACAAGTAGTACAGCATTGTATTTATTTGTATAGGATACCTTAAGTGTCTACCCTTTCCCCCCTTTTTAAGTTGAAGAGCTTTTACATTTACTACTTGGAGAAAATCTTGTTGACAAATGCTTGCATAAGCTTTGCAGCTACTCAAAACAGATATTATTTTGGTGCTCTTAATATGCCACTTGATAGGGAGATGATTTTTCACACTGCTTTCCTATATGCTTTTACAAACATAATATTAAGACATACGAAATTTGTTCTGGTTAAAATCTTAGTCTAGTTTCTGACAACAACTTTATTTGTTCTTCTTTAAAAAAAGTGTCTGGGGTTATTTTAATTCTTTCTATATACCAAAGACTTGATACCTGAGCTGGTAGGTGTAGCAATTAGTTTACATCCCACAATTGTTAATACTGGTGATAGGCTAAAATCCTGGCATCTTATTTAAATACATGATCTGTGCTGTACATTAAAGCTCTCAAAACTAAAGTAGTGACCAACAGATATGGAAATGAGATGCTGTTTATTTATATAGCTAGCCAAAAATGGATAAAAGAAATATGTTTTCTTTAGAATTTATCAAATATAAATTCTCATCGGACAAGAACCATGTACATGATTTTATGAGGAAGAGTATATCTGTACCTTTTTAAAAACAATTTACTGAGTGTGTTGTCATGTTTGTGGAACTAAAATGGAAGACATGCACTCGACTTAGTACAAGGATGCATTTCAGTTATCTGTTTAAGGAGTGACAGCTTTGTATTTAGCTGGAAACCCTGAATTGCCCAAGTGATCAGTAACATCATTTGCTAGACAGTGGCACCTACTGGTAGTTTGTAATTTTTATAACCCAGCTTGAAAGGCATTGTAAATACATATATAGTAAAGCAAGTAAGAGAGCAACATTTCCAGAACTTTATAAATAAAGTAATAATGATATGGAAGAGAGGCCTGTGGGGCCAAGGGGAGAGCACAGTTTGTGCAATACAAGCACAAAAATGAGCATGTTTAAGGACTACTAATATTTCTGCTCAGGTCTTATGATATATGATAGAGAATCCAACAGGCTGTTTATATGCGGTCAGTGTCTTGGGTCATGAATATATTTTTAAATGAGGATCACACGGTTCATGAGCTATAGCATAAAATGACATTGAAATTTGGTAGAGCCTGGAGTAGCTTATCATTAGAGACTAGCTACATGTTTTTTATTTGATTTCTGATAAATTTGGGGATGATATACATGAATTCTTAAAAGCTGAAGGCAGATTTTTAGGGCAATAAAATTATTTTATGCTATTGTATGGTGGATACAATTATTATATTGTATGGTGGATACAATTATTATACCAGCCATATAGTGAACGCTAATGTAAGCTACAAACTTTACTTAATAATGTATCAATATTGGATCATCAAATGTACTACCCTAAGGCAAGATGGTAATAATTGGGGAAAAATGGGGTAATGTGCTCAATTTTTCTGTAAACCTAAAGCTGCTCTAAAAATAAGTCTATTAATTAAAAAAGCTGTTGATAGTGACGAGAGAAAGGTTCTTGTTCCTTGGACCTGTTCTTGGTCTCAATATCAAACATCATATTCAAAGAGGAAAAGCCAGTATTGGTGAATTCATCCCTTCCTTTCAACTTGGCCTCTCATGCCTACTTTATTTTAGGCTTTCGGTGTAGAGTTCAGGGATGGCTATGGGATCCTCAGGGATCCCATGAGGATTGTCATTATAACTATTCGTTCAAAGACAGAGACTCTTAAAACTGAGAACAAACTGAGGGTTGACGGGGGGTGGGAGGGAAGGGAGGGTGGGTGATGGGTATTGAGGAGGGCACCTTTTGGGATGAGCACTGGGTGTTGTATGGAAACCAATTTGACAATAAATTTCATATGTAAACAAAACAAAACAAAGACCTGGAGAGAATCTGTGCAAACTTCCCTTCATGAAATAACACCCTTATCCAAACTTGAGCAGTAGAGGGAAAATCTTCATGTAAGGTGGGTGTTTGAACATCATGATCTCAGTTCTGGACTTCTTGCAATCATTGCTGGATTCAGGGAACACACATCTCTCTCCTCAAATTCGACCTAACATGGGCACAGATTGTAGCAGGGCTGAATCCAGGTTGTAAAGTTGAACAAGATCTTATCAAAAGCTTTAAGATACTTTTTTCTGTTCCATGTATCTCACTTACCTGGTTGTTTTTTGGAAGACTATAGTCTGCCCTCATGGCCCATATCTGTGGCATAAGACTTCTTTTCACCTCACTGGAATTGTCTCACTGTTTTGGGGTGCCTGGGTAGTTCAGCTGGTTAAGTGTCCAACTTTTGATTTTGCCTCAGGTTATGATCTCACTCATGGGCACGTAGCCTGCTTAAGATTCTTTTACTCCCTCTCCCTTTGCCCCTGCCCTGTGCGTGCGCTCGTGTCTCTCACTCTCTCCCTCTCCCTCCCTCCCCCCCCCTCTCTCTCAACAAAACAAAACAAAACCCAAAAAACCTTGTCTCACTATTTAAATCTAAGATTTGCTTTTCAGTACCTCATGCTCTGTTCTAGATCTGTCGTTTTTTTTCCAAGGCGGAATGCCTTCAAATGGCCTCTCACAGATTGTGTGGCCTTATTCTTTGTCTCCAAAAGGACAGACCCATAAGGACTGATATCCAGCCGGAAGCTGGGCAAATGAGTTTCTTTCCACACAGAATGAATAAAAACCTAGATTAGCATCAGCGCTTCCTGAATTGGAGCTATTCTACTTGAGGGTCCTTGTAGGGGAGCCCACTTTCCTAATCTTCAAGTTAAGTAGTCATTTAATGAGGCATACTTTTCGTCTTTGAATCATAGTTTTGTAGAGCTAAAGGAAATCTCAGAGGTCCATCATTTTCAATCTACTTATTATATGATACAGAAATAGTCATACAGTTTTAGATAGTACATGACTTTGCTTGGGTCATAGCTTTGATACTATTAGCAGAGCGGGGAACCAGAATCTAGTTTAATGTGTCCTAATCCAAGGGTCTTTTTTTACCACAAAATGCTGCTTTTGAGAAAAAGTTACTAGGACCAGTTAGAAGTTGAGCCTGGGATTTGCTAACTGATTGTCACAAGGTCTTTCTTGCAAACCATTTTTACTGTAGTTTTTTTGAGTTTTTTCTCTTTCCTTTCTTTTTTTTTTTAAGATTAAAACACATTATTGATTTTCTGTTGAGGGCTTTGAGAGTTAGTGGAGAAACATGCCAGTTTTGCCAGAATTAAAACAACCTTAGATTAAAATAAGTGTATCATGAACTCTTTGAGAAAATAATGTCTTTTAAATGTTAGGTTCATAATTTTAATTCCTTCAGCTTTCTTTTTTCTTTTTCTTTTTTTTTTTTGACAGAATGAGCGTGAGTGGGGGCAGGGGGTAGAGAGAGAGGGAGAGAGAGAGAGAATCCCAAGCAGGCTCCACACTGTCAGCACAGAACCTGACGGGGTAGCGGCGGGACTCAAAATACGAACCATGAGATCATGACTTGGGCTGAAATCAAGAGTCAGGTGCTTAATCGACTGAGCCACCCAGATGCCCCTAATGCATTCAACTTCTTAAACATGTGAGATAGGTTTTTTTTTTTTCCTAATACACTCTGAGGTATCTTTGAAAATAAGTGTGTCCAAAGACCTAAAACTTTGGATATCAAGCAGTCCCGTGATAGTGCTTTTTAAGGTAATTTGGATTGCCTGTTGATCATTCTGACTCTTCACTGTAGATGAAGTTTCATTTACAGTTCACTTGAAATTCTGCAGAGGCTGGTTATCCAGTGTTATCTGTGTCAGCTGCTTCTCTTTATTCTTTTTTCCTCTGGCCATCTCATTGTTCTTAAAGATGAAAGGGATTGAAGGAAATGTTGCTGACTTTTTAAATAAATGTAGTAGCAGAAGAGGTCATATTTTACAGTGTAATCTCACAATGAAACAGTGAAGTCTCACTGTCTTATTTCACAGTGAAATCTCACAATGTAAAATTATTTTGTTATTCCAGGCCCTCATTACAGATCATCTGAAGTTAGTACTGTGCATCTTTTTCAGTACCTTTTTATTTGAATACCAAAATAATATATATCTGTTGTAGATGATTTAGAAAGTACAGACAAGTACAGAGAAGAAAGTAAAAATCATTACTTGTAATGCTAGTAATTAGTGATAACCACTGTTAATATTTTGGTGGGACTTTGTTAGTATATATATTTTTGTTTTCTTTTTAATAATGGGATAATGCATTTGTAACCACCTTTTTAATATGCAAATATTATTTTCCACTTGTAAATGTTCTTCTATAGCATCATTTTTCATAGATACATATTGTTCTATCATGTGGATATACCATGATTTCTTTAAACAGTTCCTTTTTGAAAGACATTCAATTTGTTTCTGGTTTTCCCCTAATAAAGTTCTCACTGTCATAGGCCTTGTGATAGAAGAATCTATGATTATTTCTCATAAGACTTTTCAGAAACTGTTTGGATATTTATGAGTGAAATCTAAGGCAAAGAACAATTAAATAATAACATAGTATTATATAATAAACCAGTGAATGTTAATTTTCAGTATAGTGTTTAGTTCACATTTATCCTTATAGTTTAAAATGTCACTGTATTTAGGTTGATTTACAATTTGAGTGACAAATTTAATTTTAACATAAGCCACTTTGAAAACTGTATTCTTGAGATTGCATGTTAAAGTTTCACTTCACATGTCTGACTTTTAGTCCATATATTTTTCATGACCTTAACATTTTAAAGATCTTTTCTATTGTTAATTTCCTGAGGGTTAATTATTTGCTTTCTTTTTAAAAGTTTAAATGATTGAATACTATACAGTATAGTGATTATGTAATTGAGCACTTTATTGGTAATATGTATTTGTCTCAGACTAATCTCACAAGATTTTCTTAATAAATTTAGAATTCTTGCATATATCTACAGTATGAACCATTTAGAATTGGTTGCGTAATATATAGTACTTTATACTATAAACCTCTACACGTTAGAACATGTTCTTTTTGAGCTTTATTTCATATACCAATGCCATGTTAAATTTTGAATTTTCAATGTATTATGCTTGCATCAGAATTGGATCATTTCAAGGATGCCTGGGTGGCTCAGTCAGTTAAGCCTGTGACTCTTGATTTTGGCCCAGGTCATGATCTCATGGTTCATGAGCTCAAGCTCCACATTGGGCTCTGCCCTGATAGCTGAGAGCGTGCTTGAGATTCTCTCCCTCTCCCTCTCTCTGTCCCTCCCCTGCTTGTTCTCCCCCCCCGCCCTTCTCTCTCTCTCTCTCTCATTATAAATAAATAAACTTTTTTTTCAACGTTTTTTTAATTTATTTTTGGGACAGAGAGAGACAGAGCATGAACGGAGACATGAGAGAGAGGGAGACACAGAATCGGAAACAGGCTCCAGGCTCCGAGCCATCAGCCCAGAGCCTGACGCGGGGCTTGAACTCACGGACCGCGAGATCGTGACCTGGCTGAAGTCGGACGGTTAACCGACTGCGCCACCCAGGCGCCCCTAAGTAAATAAACTTTATAAAAAAAAGAATTGGATCATCCCATAAGATTTTTTTCTTATGAATATTGGAAATATTGGTCTTTCTGATCAACTATCTTAGCTATAGCAAATGAAACTAATTTTTGTCAGAACTGTCGAATCAGTTGATGTCACCACCTTTCTTCCCTCTAACCCTACTACCCCTCTACCCTCAATCAAGTAAAAATTACTTTTTTGTGATACTTTATATCTAAGGATATTCATCAGATGTCCTTTTATTATATTTAGGGGTACAAGTGAGTGTTTCTTCCATAAACTACAGGTTCCCCAAGGAATGAAATTTTTATTCATGTTGTATCTACCCACTTGTTTTGTGCTATGAATTGGGCGAAATAATTGGGAGTCAAATATTTTGGTGTTATTCAGTTAAACTTAATGAACATGCTTGATTGCTAGCGGAACTCTGTATTTCCTAAACAAGTTTATTGATAATCTCAAACTTTCTGATGCAAATTGATTTTTATTTAGAATTGCGCAGATGTCTTAGTGTCTCTAAGTGTCAACTAAATAAACATTTTTCTTTTAGGATTTGTTCATACAGATATGACGAAAGACCTGAAAGAAGAACATTTAAAGAAAATTATCCCTCTTGGGAGGTTTGGAGAACCTATTGATGTGGCACATGCGGTTGTGTTTCTTTTAGAATCACCATATGTTACAGGGCATGTTCTGGTAGTGGATGGGGGATTACAACTCATGATATAATTTACAGATTATTCAGTTAAAATAGTGATTATAATCAAAGACACACTTGGGCTGTTGATTTATTTGTATTTGGGCTGTTGATACCTACATGGGTGACATTTGCTAATCAAACTTATTGATGCTACAAATGCTGTTTCCATTTTTTTTTTTCAACGTTTATTCATTTTTGGGACAGAGAGAGACAGAGCATGAACGGGCGAGGGGCAGAGAGAGAGGGAGACACAGAATAGGAAACAGGCTCCAGGCTCTGAGCCATCAGCCCAGAGCCTGACGCGGGGCTCGAACTCACGGACCGCGAGATTGTGACCTGGCTGAAGTCGGACGCTTAACCGACTGCGCCACCCAGGCGCCCCATGTTTCCATTTTTTATATGAATATGTCTAAAAAGAACAGTGTGTGACCAGTTGTGTTTTCTAAATGCTAAGAACCTTATAGGCTGTAGCAATCTTAACATATAGACATTTGCAAGTGCTATAAACAGACATTATTTTAATTTACATATTTTGTTGCGAAAGTGGCAAAAATTATATGGTCTGATGGTCATGAATTATTTCATTGTATCAGGCAAAATTCTCTAGAAGTTAACCTTGTGAGCCATTGCTAAGATAAGAATATTTATAGGGCATTGGTTAGTTGTCAGTATTTTAGCAGTCCTGCCAAAGTTAAACATTGTATTCCTTTTACATATGCCTTAGAAGATCAATTTTTATACAGGTTGGAAAAAAACATCAGTTAGATACAGGCATAAATTTAGAATCCAATTTCTTTGAGTGCATTACTCCTGATTAAGCAGCTGGGCAAAATAATTTACAAATACAAGTGTGGTACAGTTGATCCATCCTATAGAATTTCTCAAAGTGATGTGTAATAATAACCCTTAAGGTTTTAATATCTCGTATAGTAATGAGCTACATAGATATTATCAACTTAGGAAATAGAAGTAGTTTTTTTTTGTGTGTTTTTTTTAATCCTCAAAACACTAATTTTAGCAAACTACTTAAAAACAGTGTAAGAAATTATGACATTTTAAAAATTCATGTATTTTTTGTATGAGTGAGTGTAATAATTTTTATTATAAAATTTTAGAAATAATTACTTATGAATAGCATAAATGATACTTTAAGTAAATATGCAGTAACAGTGAATAAGATGTCTTTATAAGGAACAGTTAAAGCATTAATTTTAAAAGAAAATATTTGCCCGAGAATGGAAGACACAAACTGAAATATCAGGCAACATCTATTTTGCATTGAACTCTTTTCTGGGGAATAGTGTGATATTTTAAATGTCACTGGATTCATGTTGATTTTTATTATTTATCATTTTGAAATATGGTTTAGATATTTACTGCACTTTAAAAAGTAAGTTTTATTGGAGCTGAACATTATTTTATGTAAACAGATTTTATTTTATATTGCAAGTCAGTGCAAAGGTGTGAATAGGATGTACTAAATAAATGCAATATGATAAAAGTAATAAAAATAAAAAATAAAAAGTAATAAAGTCAGATCTAATTTCTATGTCAAGCTTCCTGATTCCTTAAGAAAATTATTTTAAATTTATCTTCAACATAATCTTTAAAGAAGTTAATTAGGAAGTAGGAAAGTTAATTAGTGTGAGTAAAATGAGTGTCACTAATCAAATTGTTTACTAAATGCTAGCATGGTAGTACTTGGATTTTATCAGGCATTAACAGTTCCAGGTGCATAAAAGAAATGGAGCAGTCTGGATGGTTTCCAGTGTTGTAGCTGATGCTTTTAAGGTAGGAGAGGTTATGGAGAGGAGTAGGCCATTTTTCTAATGCTGCCTCACCTGCAGGCCTTTAGCTACCTGCATTTCTTCTTTATAACATCCCACATAGGTTTGACTTTCTTTCTCTGGATATCACATCTTCTGAAATCATCAGTGAGGGTGATTTGACTGGTGATTAGGAAGAAAGCAATACATTTCACTGACTTAATGACATTAAAGCTACAGATAGGTTTAACCTTTAAGTGTGTGTATTTGTACTTCAAGAAATAAAACCTTTTTAACTGTTACACCCCCCTCACCCAGGTCATAACAAACTAGTAGAATACGGGAAGAGATCTTGAAATAGGTAAAATAAGCCTTTAATGTTCCATTCCAGGCGAATTCTCCTACTCCCTCTGACCTGGTAGAGTTTGCAATTTAATGCATGCATCCTGTTGCTCAAATCAGTTGGCAGGTGTTTTTTATGTGCAGCCATTCAAGAACTTCAGTGAATTCTTAACAACTTGGCAAATATACAGTTGACCTTTGAGCAACATGAGTTTGAGCTATGTGGGTCCACTTATATATGGATATCTTATAGTACTGTAAATGTATTTTGTGATTTTATTAACATTTTCTCTAGCTTTATTGTGAGAATACGGAATATAATACATATAGCTCACAAATGTTTTCACTCAATGTTTATGTTGTTGGGAAGGTTTCTAGTCAACAGTAGGCTATTAATGATTAAGTTTTTGGGCATCACAATATGTGGATTTAAGACTGTGCAGGTGGTCAGTGTTCCTAATCCCCTGCATTGTTTGAGGGTCAACTATATTCAAATTATCTAATAATTAAGTTTTTTTAATATTCATTTCATCTTTCAACTACATTGTGAGCTCCTGGGAATAAAGACCATATGGTGTTTTCATTCATTTAGCTAATTAAGAAACCAAATATTGATTGAATTCCAAGCAGGCTCCAAGCTCAGTGCAGAGCCTGACTTGGGGCTCAACCCCACAACCACGGGATCATGACCTGAGCTGAAATCTAGAGTTAGACGCTCAACAGACTGTATCACCCAGGCTTCCCTAAACCACTATGATTTTTTGGTTTAAGATCATCAGTCCATTACTTTGTCCTGTTGTTGGTGATAGTTATTGAGATATATCTGTTCTGACTCTTAGTATATATCCTGGAATATTCTTTTTTGATCAAATCCCTATGATTTACTTTTTGGTAATTTATCTTTTTTGGTCATTTATCTCTAATTTTGATGCTTACTTTCAATTTAAAACTTAATTTGCTGTGGGGCACCTGGGTGACTCAGTTGGTTAAGCATCTGACTCTTGATCTTGACTCAGGTCATGATTTCATGGTTTGAGAGTTTGAGCTCCCCATTGGGCTCTTAGCTGAAAGTGAGGAGCCTGCTTGGGATTCTCTCTCTCCATTTCTCTGCCCCTCCCCCTGTTCTCTCTCTCTCTGTCTCTCTCAAAATAAATAAACATTAAAAAAAAAAAAAACCCTGAATTTGCTATGCTAAGCCAATCAACTATTTTCTCTTAGGCAATAGACCTTAGTTTGAATAATTACCAGAAATTTAATTTAGAATTCTTGGGCTAATAGTTGAGATAAGGGTAGTATCAGTATTACCTGCAGAACTTTTTTTTTTCAAAAGAATATTTTTAATTGAAGTATATAGTTGACACACAATGTTATGTTAATATCAGCAATTCAACATAGTCATTCAACTACTTTATATTCACAACTGTAGCATCTGTCACCATACAACACAATTATAAAACCATTGACTATATTCCCTATGCTGTACCTTTCATTCCTGTGATTTATTCATTCTGTAACTGGAAGCCTGTACTTCCCACTCTGCTTCACCCATTTTGATTACTTCCTCCTATTAGCTTGACTTCTGTATTTAGGGGTATGTTTTTATTTTTTGTTTGTTTTGTTTTTGATTCCACATATAAGTGAAATCATGTGTTATTTGTCTTCCACTGTCTTATTTCACTTAGCATAATACCCTTTACGTCCATTCATGATGTCACCAATGGTAAGATCTGATTCCTTTTTGTGGCTGAGTGATCTTCCAGTGTGTGTGTGTGTGTGTATGTATATATACATACCACATCTTGTGTATCCATTCCTCTACTGATTGGCACTTGGATTTTTTCTATATTTTGGGTATGCAAATAATGTTGCAATAAACATAGGGATGCGTATATCCTCTTCAATTAGTATTTTCATTTTCCCTAAATAATTACCCAGTAGTAGAATTACTGGATAATATGGTATTTCTATTTTAAGTTTTTTGAGGAACCTCCATACTATTTTCCACAGTGGCTGCACCCATTTACATTTTCACCAACAGTGTACAAGTGTTCATTTTTCTCTACATTCTTGTTAACCCTTGTTATTTCTTGTCTTTTTGATTTTAGGCATTCTGATGGGTGTAAGGTGCTATCTCATTGTGGTTTTAGTTTGCATTTTCCTAATGATTAGTGATGTTGAGCATCTTTCCATATGTTTGTTGGACATCTGTATGCCTTTTTTGGAAAAATGTTGAATGAGGTCCTCTGACCATTTTTAATGGGATTATTTGGGGTTTTGATGTTGAGGGGTGTGTGTGTGTGTGTGTGTGTGTGTGTGTATAATAATAAAATCTTTATCCTTTTATCAGTCAGTGGACATGTGGGCTGCTTCCAATCTGGCCTGTTTGAAATAATCCTGTTATAAACATAGGGGTGCATGTATCCTTTTGATTTAGTGTTTTTGTATTTCTTGGGTAAATAGTACAATTGATGGATCTTAGGATAGTTATTTTTTTAACTTTTTGAGGAACCTCCATACTGTTTCCCAGAGTGTCTGCACCAGTTTGCATTCCCACCAAAGGGCAGGAGGGTTGCTTTTTCTCCACATCCTCACCAGCCCTTGTTTTTTGTGTTGTTGATGTTAGCCATTCTGACAGGTATGAGGTGATATCTCCTTGTAGTTTTGATTTGCATTTCTCTGATGATAAGTGATGATGAACATCTTTTCATGAGCCTGTTGGCCATCTGTATGCCTTCTTTGGAGGCATCTTTTATTTTTTTACCATAACTATAGTGGTTATTTTTTTATTATTTTTTAATATTTTATTTTATTTATTTTTATTTATTGTGAAGTTACCTAACATACAGTGTAGTCTTGGCTTCAGGAACAGATTCCTGTGATTCATCACTAACATACAGCACCTAGTGCTCATCCCAGCAAGTGCCCTCCTCAATGCCCATCACCCATTTTCCCACCCCACCAGCCCTCATTTTGTTCATTGTATTTAAGAGTCTCTTACGGTTTGCTTCCTTTTCTGTTTGTATCTTATTTTTCCTTCCCTTCTATGGTCGTCTGTTAAGTTTCTCAAATTCCACATGTGAATGAAATCATATGATATCTGTCTTTCTCTGACTTATTTCACTTAGCATAATACCCTCTAGTTCCATCCACATTGTTGCAGATGGCAAGATTTAATTCTTTTCATCACCAAGTAGTATTCCATTGTGCATTTATACCTCACCTTCTTTATTCATTCATCAGTTGATGGATATTTGGGCTTTTCCCATAATTTGGCTATTGTTGATAGTGCTGCTATAAACATTGGGATGTATATGTGCCTATGAATCAGCACTCCCATGTCCTTTGGATAAATTCCTAGTAGTGCTATTGCTGGGTCATAGGGTAGTTCTATTTTTAACTTTTTGAGAAACCTCCATACTGTTTTCCAGACTGGCTGCGCCAGTTTGCTTTCCCACCAACAGTGCAAGAGGGTTCCCCTTTCTCTGCATCCTCGCCAGTGTCTGTAGTTGCCTGAGTTGTTAATTTTAGCCATTCCGACAGGTGTGATATGGTATCATATTGTGGTTTTGATTTGTATTTCCCTGATAATGAGTGATATTGAGCATCTTTTCATGTGTCTTTTTGCCATTTGGATGTCTTCTTTGGAAAAGTGTCTATTCATGTCTTCTGCCCATTTCTTCCCTGGATTATTTGTTTTTTGGGTGTTGAGTTTGGTAACTTCTTTATAGATTTTTGATACTGTTTATTCAATATGTTATTTGCAAATATCTTGTCCCATTCTGTAGGTTACCTTTTAGTTTTGCTGATTATTTCCTTCACTTTGCAGAAGCTTTTTATCTAGATGAGGTCCCAATAGTTCTTTTTGCTTTATTTCCCTTGCCTTTGGAGATATGTCAATTAAGAAGTTGCTGTGGCCAAGGTCAAAGAAGTTGTTGCCTGTTTTCTCCTGTAGGATTTTGATGGTTTCCTGTCTCACATTTAGGTCTTTCATCCCTTTTGGATTTAGTTTTGTGTATGATATAAAAAAAGTGGTCCAGTTTCATTCTTCTACATGTCATTGTCCAGTTTTCCCAACACCATTTGCTGAAGAGACTTTTTTTTCCATTGGATATTCTTTCCTGCTTTGTCGAAGATTAGTTGGCCATACATTTGTGGGTCCATTTCTGGGTTCTCTATTCTTTTCCCTTGATCTATGTGTCTGTTTTTGTGCCAATACCATACTGTCTTGATGATTACAGCTTTGTAATACAGGCTGAAGTCCGGGATTGTGATGCCTCCTTGTTTGTTTGTTTGTTTGTTTTTCAACATTACTTTGGCTATTCAGAGCCTTTTATGGTTCCATTCAAATTGTAGGATTGTTTATCCTACTTTTGTTAGGAATGCTGGTGCTATTTTTGATAGGGATTGCATTGAATGTGTAGATTGCTTTGGGTTGTATTGACATTTTAACAGTATTTGTTCTTCTGATCCATGAGCATGGAATGGTTTTGCACTTCATTGTGTCTTCTTCAATTTCTTTCATAAGATTTCTATAGTTTTCAGCATACAGACCTTTTATCTCTTTGGTTAGGGTTATTCCTAGGTATTTTATGGTTCTTGGTGCAGTTGTAAATGGGATCATTTCCTTGATATCTCTTTTGGTTGCTTCATTATTGGTGTATAGAAATGCAACTGATTTCTGTACATTGATTTTCATGTCCTACAGCTTTGCTGAATTCATGTATCATTTCTAGCAGTTTTTTGGTGGAGTCTTTCAGGTTTTCCATGCAGAGTATCATGCCATTTGTGAAGAGTGAAAATTTGACCTTTTCTTTGCCAATTTGAATGCCTTTTATTTCGTTTTGTTGTCTGATTGCTGAGGCTAGGACTTCCAACACTATGTTCAACAACAGTATGAGAGTGGACATCCCTGGCTGATCTCAGGGGAAAGCTCTCAGTTTTTCCCCATTGAGGATGGTATTAGCAGTGGGCCTTTTATATATGGCTTTTATGATGTTAAGGAATGTTCCTTCCATCTGAACTTTCTTGACGGTTTTTATTAAGAAAGAATGCTATATTTTGTTAAATACTTTTTCTGCATCTATTGATAGGATCATATGGTTCTTATCCTTTCTTCTATTAATGTGATGTAGCACACTGATTGATTTGCACTAATCAATATACTAATCAATATATTAATTGAACTAGCCCTGTAGCCCAGGAGTAAATCCCACTTGATCATGGTGAATAATTCTTTTAACATACTGTTGAATTCAATTTGCCAGTATCTTGTTGAGAATTTTTGTATCTATGTTCATCAGGGACATTGTTCTGTAATTCTCCTTTTTAGTGGGGTCTTTGTCTAGTTTGGGAATCAAGGTGATGCTGGCTTCATAGAATGGGTCTTGAAGCTTTCCCTCCATTTCTATTTTTTGGAACAGCTTGAGAAGAACAGGTATTAACTCTCCTCTAAATGTCTGGTAGCATTCCCCTTGGGAAGCCATCTGGCCCAGAACTCGTATTTGTTGGGAGATTTTTGATAACCAGTTCAATTTCTTCACTGATAATGGGTCTATTCAAATTTTCTATTTCTTACCTTTTGAGTTCTGGTAGTGTGTAGATGTCTAGGAATTTGTCCGTTTCTTCCAGATTGCTTCAGTTTGTTGCCATATAAATTTTCATAGTATTCTCTAAATAATTGTATTTCTGTGGTATTGGTTGTGATCTTTCCTCTTTTGTGATTTTATCTATTTGGGTCTCCTCTCTTTCTGAGAAGTCTGGCTAGGGGTTTATCAATTTTGTTTATTCTCTCAAAAAAACAGCTCTTAGTTTCATTGATCTGTTACAATTTTTTTATTCTATATTGTTTCTTTCTGCTGTTATCTTTATTATTTCTCTTCTGCTGGCTTTGGGCTTTCTTTGCTGCTGCCTTTCTAGCTCTTTTAGCTGTGAGGTTAGGTTCTGTATTTGGAACCTTTCTTGCTTCCACACATCGGCCTGAATTGCAATATATTTTCCTCTTAGGACTGCCTTTGCTGCACACCAAGGGTTTGGACTGTCATATTTTCATTTTCATTTATGCCCATATATAAATTTCTTCTTTAATTTCCTGGTTGAGCCATTTATTCTTCAGTAGGATGTTAACCTCCATGCATTTGGAGGCTTTCCAAATTTTTTCTTGTGGCTGATTTCAAGTTTCATAGCGTTGTGGTCTGAAAAATGCATGGTATGATCTCAATCCTTTTATATTTGTTGAGGGCTGTTTTGTGACCCAGTATGTGATCTGTTTTGGAGAATGTTCCATGTGCACTTGAGAAGAATGTGTATTTTGCTGCTTTTGGATGAAAATTTCTGAATATATTTGTTAAGTATCATTCAGTGTATCATTCAATGTATCATTCAGAGACATTGTTTCCTAATTGATTTTCTGCCTAGATGATCTGTTCATTGTTGTAAGTGGAGTATTAAAGTCCCCTACGCAGTGTTATTATCTGTACATTTATTTATGTTTGTGATCAATATATTTATATATTCGGGTGTTTCATGTTGGGGGCATAAACATTTACAATTGTTAGCTCTTTGTGATGGATAGATCCCTTAATTATGATACAGTGCCCTTCTTCATCTCTTGTTACAGTCTTTGTTTTAAAATCTAGTTTATGTGATATAAGTATGGCTACTCTGTCTTTCTTTTAATTTGCAATAACATGATAGGTGGTTCTCTGTCCCCTCACTTTCAATCTGCGTGTGTCCTTAGGTCTAAAATGAGTCTCTTGTAGGCAGCATATAGATGGATCTTGATTGATTGATTGATTGATCTTTTGATTGGGGCATTTAGTCGATTTATATTCAGAGTGATTATTGAAAGATATGTATTTGGTGTCATTGTGTTACCTGTAGGTTTTGTGCTTGTGATGATGTCTCTGGTCCTTTGTAGTCTTTGCAGCATTACACTCACAGTCCCCCTTAGGATCTCCTGTGGGGCTGGTTTAGTGGTCGTGAACTCCTTTAGTTTTTGTTTGGGAAAGCCTTCTATTCTGAATGATAGCTTTGCTGGATGAAGGATTCTTGCCTGCATATTTTTCCTATTCAGCACATTGAATATTTCCTGCCACTCCCTTTTGGTCTGCCATGTTTCAGTAGACAAGACTGCTACTACCCTTGTGTATTTACCCTTGTAGGTTAAGGCCCATTTGTCCCTAGCTGCTTTCAGGATTCTCTATCTTTGTATTTTGCCAGTTTCACTATGATTATGTCATGGCATTGACTTGTTTTTGTTGATTCTGAAGAGAGTTCTCTGTGCCTCTGGACTTGGATGTCTGTTTCTTTCCCCAGATTAGGGAAGTTCTCAGCTATAACTTGTTCGATTAAACTTCTGCCCCTTTCTCTCTCTTTTCTTCTGCAACACGTGTTATATGGATATTATTTGGTTTCATTTAATCATATAGGTCTCTACTTCTCTCTTCATGGTCTAGTAGTTTCCTTTCTCTCTTTTTTTTCAGCTTCATTATTTTCCATAATTTTATCTTGTATTTCACCTATTCCCTCCTCTGCTTCCATCCTTGCTCTCACTTTGTGTAGTTTATTTTGCATCTCATTTACAGTACCTCTTAATTCATCATGACTATTTCTTAGGTCTGTGATCTCTGCAGAAATAGATTCTCTGCTGTCTTCTGTGCTTTTTTCAAGCTGAGCTCTTAGTCTTATGACCATTATTCTAAATTCTTGTTCAGGTATATTGTTTTATCTGTTTTGAGCAATTCTCTGTCATTTCTTCCTGGAATTTCTTTTGAGGAGAATTCTTCTGTGTCATCATTTTGGCTATGTTTCTGTCTTTTAAGTGTTTTAATATCTTGTTATGTGTCCTGTACCTGCAAGTACTACTATATTAAAAAGGGGTCATAGACTGTCTAGGAAGTGTTTCTGGCGTGTGTTGTGTGCACTAAGTTGTTGTGTATTTGGCTTCTCTATCCCACTGCTCTTAGTGGTGGATTGTTTGGACTTTCCAGCAGGTGTGCTTTGATTTGTTTGTTGAAGTAACCCTGGAAAGAAGGAAAGGTGTTGGGGGGGGGGGCATCCCATACAAAGAGAAAAATGAAAGGGGCAAAAAACCAAACCAAAACAAAAACAAACAACAACACAGGCAGAGAATCAAAGAAACTATAAGGCTTAATACAGAGAGAGAGGAAAATAAAGAAGGAGGTACAGAAAAGGTATAAATAGAATAATGCCTGATTAAACAAACAAACAGAACAGAGAAAGAAAGAAATAAAAAATAATATAGGTCTGAAATTATACATATAATAAGAATTGACCAAAAATCAAATTAGAAACTATGAGCCTGATTCTAAAGGAAAAAAAAAAAAGGTTGAAAGAAAAGGGAAAATAGAAGAGAAGGAAAGAAAAGAGAAAGAACTCAGACTAATATACAAAACTGCAGGACAATTGTTTGTTGATGCCTGGGACCAAGGGCTGTGCTGGTCTGGAGGAGAGGCTGTCTGGTTTGGTCAGTGTCAGTCCCACTCCAGTAGATAAACAGTTACCAGGCAAGAAGGGGCAGGGTTTGGTGTAAGTGGTCCCACTTTGCTTTTTTTTTTTTTTTTTTTTAAGATTGTTTTGGCTATTCAGGGTCTTTTGTGTTTCCATACAACTTTTAGGATTGTTTGTTCTAGCTCTGTGATAAATGCTGATGGTATTTTGATAGGGATTGTATTAAATGTGTAGATTGCTTTGGGGTAGTATGGACATTTTAACAATATTTGTTCTTCCAATCCATGACCATGAATGTCTTTCCATTTCTTTATGTCATGTTCAATTTCTTTCATCAGTGTTTAATAGTTTTCAGAACATAGGTCTTTCTCCTCTTTGGATAGGTTTATTTTTAAGTATCTTATTTTTGGTGCAATTGTAAATGAGATTGTTTTCTTGATTCTTGGTATATAGAAATGCAGCAGATTTCTGTTTATTGACTTTGTAACCTGGAACTTTACTAAATTCGTTTATTCTAGTGGTTTTTTGGTGGAGTCTTTTGGGTTTTCTATGTATAACATCATGTCATCTGCAAAGAGTGAAAATTTGATTTCTTCCTTATCAATTTGGATGCCTCTTATTTCTTTTTGTTGTTTGATTGCTGTAGCTAAAACTTCCAGTACTGTGTTGAATAAAAGTGGTGAGAGTGGACATCTTTGTCTTGTTCCTGCCATTAAATGAAAAGCTTTCAATTTTTCACCGCTGAGAATGATATTTGTTGTGGGTTTTTCATATATGGGCTTTATTATGTTGAGTATCTAAACCTACTTTGTTGAGGGGTTTTTATTATGTAAGAATGTTGTACTTTGTTACGGGGCGCCTGGGTGGCTCAGTCAGTTAAGTGTCCGACTTCAGCTCAGGTCCTGATCTCACGGTTTGTAAGTTCAAGCCCCGCATCAGGCTCTGTGCTGATGTGGCTCAGAGCCTGGAGCCTGCTTTGGATTCTGTGTCTCCTTCTCTCTCTGGCCCTCCCCCAACTTGTGCTCTGTCTCTCTCTGACTCCCAAAAATAAATAAATGTAAAAAAAGAATGTTGTACTTTGTTAAATGCTTTTTTTGGGGCATATATTGAAATAGTAATATAGTTCTTATCCTTTCTCTTATTCATGTTATGTATCAAATTGATTGATTTGAGAATATTGACCCACTCTTGTAACCCAGAAATGAATCCCACTTGATTGTGGTGAGTGATTTTTAAAAAAAATGTATTGCTGTATTCAGTTTGCTAGTATTTTGTTGAGGATTTTTACAGCTAAGTTAATCAGAGATATTGGCCTGTAGTCCTCTTTTTTTGTGTGGTATCTTTATCTGGTTTTGGTATTAGGGCAATGCTGGCCTCATAGAATGAATTTGGAAATTTTCCTTCCCTTTCTATTTTTTGGAATAGTTGACAAGAATGGAATAGGTATTAACTTTTCTTTAAAATTTTGGTAGAATTTGCTTGTGAGGCCCTCTGGTTTAGGACTTTGTTGGGAGTTTTTTGATTATTGATTCAATTTCTTTGCTGGTAATTGGTCTGTTCATATTTTCTATATCTTCCTGTTTCAGTTTTGGTAGGTTGTATGTTTCTAGGAATTTATCCATTTCTTCTAGGCAGGTAGTTTTTCATAATATTCTCTTATAATTGTATTTCTGTGGTGTTATTTCACCTCATTTGTGATTTTATTTATTTGGGTCCTTTCTCTTTTTTTCTTTATTACTCTGGCTGTAAGTTAATCAATTTTATTGTTTTTTTTTAAAGAATGAGCTCCTGATTTCATTCATCTGTTATGTTGTTGTTGTTTTAGTTTCTATATCCTTTATTTATGTTCTAACCTTTATTTATGTTCTAACCTTTATTATTTTCTTCCTTATGCTGGTTTTAGGTTTTGTTTGTTCGTTTTCTAGCTCTTTTAGATATAAAGTTGTTTATTTGAGATTTTTCTCGCTTCTTAAGGTAGGTCTATATTGCTATAAACTTAGAATTGCTTTTGCTGTATCTCAAAGGTTTTTAACCTTTGTGTTTTCATTATTATTTTTTTTTCTGTATAACCCATTCATTATTTACTAGCATATTACTTAACTTCCATGTATTTGTATTCTTTCCAGATTTTTTCTTGTGGTTGACTTCTAGTTTCATTGCATCATGGTCAGAAAAGATGAATGGCATGACTTCCATCTTCTTGAATGTGTTGAGACCTGTTTTGTGGCCTAATATGTGATCTATTCCAAAAAATGTTCCATGTGCACTTGAAAACAATGTATATTCTGCTGTTTTAGGATGGGATGTTCTGTATATGTGTTAAATCCATCTGTTCCAGTATGTCATTTAAAGCCATTGTTTCCTTGTTGATTTTCTATTTAGATGATCTGTCCATCAATGTAAGCGGGGTGTTAAAGTCCCCTACCATTTTATTATTATCTGTTAGTTCCTTTATGTTTGTTTTTAGCTGTTTTATGTTTTTGGATGCTTCCATGTTAGATGCATAAATATTTGTAATTGTTATATCTTCTTTTTAGATTGTCCCCTTTATTATTCTATAGTGTCCTTCTTTGTCTCTTGTTACAGTCTTTGTTTTAACGTCCATTTTGTCTGGTATAAGTATTCCTACTATAGCTTTCTTTTGACATCTATTTACATGATAGGTGTTTCTCTATCCCCTCACTTTGAATCTGCAGGTACCTTTAGGTATGAAATGATTCTCTTGTAGGCAGTATAAAGATGGGTCTTATTATTTTTTGTATACATTCTGTCACCTTATGTCTTTTGATTGGAGTAGTGAGTCCATTTACATTCATGTAATTATTGGTAGTATATATTGATTGCTATTATATTACTTGTTTTGTGGCTATTTCTGAAGATGTTCTCTAATCCTTTCTTGCCTTTCTGTCTTTCATGGTTTGCTGGTTTTCTTTAGTGATGTATTTGGATTTCTTTCTCTTTATTCTTTGTGTATTTATTAGTAGTATTGTCTTTGTGGTTACCATTAGGTTTATATATAACATGCATATGGCCATCTAAATTAAGTTGATGATTATTTAAGTTTCAACCTATTCTTTACTCCTCTCCTCCCCACATTTTAGGATATGTGTCATAGTTTACGTCCTTGTATTTTGTGAATTCCTTGATTGATATTTTACAGAAATATTCATTTTACTGCTTTTTTGTTTCCTACCTTCATATTGCAATTTTTGGTCTTTCCTTTCCACTTAAAGAATCTCCTTTAATATTTCTTGCAGGGCTGGTTTAGTGGTCATGAATTCCTTTGGGTTTTGTTTGGGAAACTCTTTATCCTTCCTTCTATTCTGAATGTTAGGCTTACTGGATAGAGTATTCTTGCCTGCAGGTTTTTCCCATTCAGCATTTTGAATATATCATGCCACTCCTTTCTGGCTTGGAAAGTTTCTGCTGAAAAATGTCCTGATAACCTAGTGGGGTTTCCTTTGTATGTAACTGTCTTCTTTCTTTTGCTGCTTTTAATATTTTCCCTTTATCGCTATACTTTGACATTTTAATTATAATATGTCTTGGTGTGGATCAGCTTTTGTTGATTTTGCTGGGGGTTCTCTGTGCATCCTGCATCTGGATATCTGTTTCCTTCCTAGGTTAGGGAAGTTTTTAGCTATTATTTCTTCAAATAAATTCTCTGCCCCATTTTCTCTCTTTCTTCTTCTGAGACTCCCATAATACGAATGTTATTATGTTTCATGGAGACACTGCATTTCCTAAGTCTATTCTCATTTTTTGTAATTCATTTTTTTCTTTTGTTCAGCTTGGTTACTTTCCATTATTCTGTCTTCTAGGTCATTATTCATTCCTTTGCCTCCTCTTGCCTACTGTTCATCCCATTAAGTATATTTCTCATTTTGCTTATTGATCTCTTTATCTCTGCTGTGTTATTCATTATCTCTGTTAATGGTCTCACTGATTTTCTCCACTCAAGTCCATTGAGTATCCTTATGATTATTGCTTTAAATTCTCCATCAGGCACGTTATTTATATCTGTTTGCTTATATTTCTGGCCATGACCTTGTCCTTTTATTTGGGAGTAATTTCTCTCTTCTCTTATTTTGTCTATGTTTCTGTGCCTGTTTCTGTGTTAAGAATGTCAGCTATGTCTCCGGTTCTTGAGGGTAATGGCTTTATGAAGAAGACATCCTGTAGTGACCTGCATTGAAGGCCTCAGGGCCTGGCATTTCTGGGAGTGTTTCCAATGTGTGCTGCATCTGCTCTGCTGTTGTGTCATGACCACTTTATCCTTCAAGCCAATTGTCTGTAGAGGCTCTTTGCCTATTGTGGTCAGTGTTTGGTTCCTGGCCTGAATGTGGTGTGTTTTAACTAGCTGTACTTTAGTCTGCTTGTGAAATGAGACCTGTCACCACCTCCACTGGGACCAAGTCCTTGCAAAACTCCTGGGTTGGGAGACATGACGTGGGCAGGGATTTGTGCCTTTTAGGGGGGAATGCCTGCCATGCTGGGACTGAGGCAAGCGAGACTGGGAAGGGTGGTTCCACCGGAGTGTGGGGTGGGGTTTGATATAAGCAAGTTAAGTAGCAAGTGTTTGTGCTATGCAGTTGGCTTGGTGTTTACACTCAGGGGTGGGGAAAGGAAATGGTACCTGCTAGTTCCTTTATTTCCAGAGGGGGTCTCTCCATGAATATTACCTCTGTGGGATAAGCTCTGAGATTAAAAACTAACCTCCCCACTGGTATCCCAGGTGCTCTAAAGATCATTGTTTTCATGCTATACATCCACAGGCTGTTTGCCCTGCCTTTTCTCCAAGAGCAGCTCTAATGTCCTCCAAGCTCTCCCAGAGCCAAGTACACTGATGTCTCTTGCCCTTCTCTGTGACCACGGCTCTCTCCCCATCCCTGTCACCATGATCTGTTCTTCCCCCAAACTGCATATCTGCACTTCCTACCTTCTTTCATGGGACATCTTTTCCACCTTTAGTTGTGGAGTTTGTTCTGCCAGTCTTCAGATCGATTTCTGGGGTATTTTAGATGATTTGATAGTTGTCTGGTTGTATTTGTGGGATGAGGTGAGTCTAGGGCCCTCCTACTCTGCTGCCATCTTCCACTTCATGGAGCTACTTGAGATGATCATGATTTTTATCCTTCATTTTATTAATGTGACATATCACATTGATTTATATGTGAATATTGGGCCAGTCTTAATTCCCTGGAATAAATCCCACTTGACCATGGTAAATGATCCTTTTAATGTATTGTTGAATGTGATTTCCTACTATTTGGTGAGGATTTTTGCATGTATGTTCATCAGGGATATTGGCCTATAATTTTCCTTTTTTTCTGTGTTTCCTTTTTGGTTTTGCCATTAGTGCAATGTGGTCCTCATAGAATGTATTTGGAAACCTTACTTCCTCTTCTGCTTTTTGGAATAGTTTGAGGAGTATAGGTATTAACTCTTCTTACTTGTTTGATAAAATTAAACTGTGAATCCATCTGGTCCTGGACTTTTGGTTTTTGGGAGGTTTTTGCTTACTCATTCATTTTTGTTCCTAGTAATTTGTATGCTGAGGTTTTCTCTTTCTTCCTGATTCAGTTTTAGAATATTCTAGGAATTTATCCACTTCTCAGTTGTCCAATTTGTTGGCATATAATTTTTCATAGTAGTCTCTTATAATCCCTGTCTTTCTGTGGTGTCGGTTGTTATTTCGTCTCTTTCCATTCTGATTATATTTATTTGGGTCCTCTATTTTTTTTCTTTATTTGCTAAAGGTTTATCAATTTTCTTTATTGTCTCAAAGCTGTAGCTCTTGGTTTCATTGTCTCTATTTTTTTTTTTTTTTGGCTCTGTTACATTTACTTCTTCTCTGATCTTTATTATTTCTTTCCTTTTACTGAATTTGAGCTTTATTGGTTTCTCTTTTTCTAGTTCCTTTAGTGTAAGGTTAGATGTTTAAGATTTTTCTTGTTTCTTGAGGTAGGCCTATAATCACTATAAATTTCCCTGTTAAAACTGCTTTCACTGCCTCCCAAAGATTTTGGACATAGTGTTTCTATTTTCATTTGTCTTCATGTATTTCTTTAATTTGATTTGTTGTTTGACTCATTGTTTAGTAGCATATTGTTTAGCTTCTGCATGTTAGTGTTTTCCATTTTTTTTTCTTGTGATTGATTTCTGGTTTCATACCATTGTGGTTGGAAAAGATGCATGATATGATTTCAGTCTTATTAAATGTATTAAGGCTCCTTTTGTTTAACATGTGATCTCTTCTGGAGAATGTTCCATGTGCATTTAAAGAGAATGTGTTTTCTATTGTTTTTGGATTGAATGTTGGCTCTATATCTTTTAAATTCATCTGATCTAATGTGTTACAGGTCAAAGGCACTATTTCTATATTGATTTTCTTTTTTTCTATATTGATTTTCTGCCCTGTATGATATATCCATTGATGTAGGTGGGATGTTAAAGTCCTCTACTGTTATTGTATTTCTTTCAGTTTTTCTCTTTATGTCTGTTAATATTTGCTTTATGCATTTATGTGCTCCAGTGTTAGTTGCATAAGGTATTTATAATTGCTGGCCTGGCCTGATTGTTATACTAATCCTCTTGTTATACTGATCTCTTTATCATTATATCATTCTTTGTCTCTGTGACAGTCTTTGTTTTAAATTCTATTTTATCTGATACAAGTATTGCTACCTAGGCTTTTCTTCTTTTCCTCCACTTCCTTTTGCATGGAGTATCTTTTCCATCCTCTCATGTTCAATCTGTATGTGTCTTTAGGCCTGAAATGAGTCTCTTGTTGGCAGCATAAATATGGGGCTTTTTTTTTTTTTAATCCATTCTGTCACCCTAGGCCTTTTGATTGGAGTACTTATGCCATTCATATTTAAAGTAATTATTGATAGGTATGTACTTACTGCAGTTTTGTTAATTGCTTTCTGATTGTGTTTGTAGTTCTTCTCTGTTCATTCTTTTCTTTTCCTCTTCTGATTGATGACTTTCTTTAGTGTTATGTTTGGCTTTCTTTATCTTTTTGTGTGTGTGTGTGTGTATGTGGTATAGGTTTTAGGTTTGTGGTTACCATGAGGTTTATATATAACATCCTAAATATATAATAGTCTGTATTAATTGATGGTCACAAGTTCAAACACTTTGTAAAAGATATTTTTTACTCCCCTCTTCATGTTTACTATTCCCTCCCCTCCTTCTAATTATGCCCTTTTCTTTTTCACTTAAAGAAGTACCTTTAACATTTCTTATAAGGCTGGATTAGTGGTGATGAATTCCTTTAACTTCTGTTTGCCTGGGAAATCCTTTATCTCTCCTTCAATTCTGAATGATAACCGTGTCAGATAGAGTATCCTTGGTTGTAGATTTTTTTCCTGTCATCACTTTGTGCATATTGTTTTCCTTTCATCACTCCCTTTTGGACTGCAAAGTTTTTGCTGAAAAATCAGCTGAAAGCGTTAGTGGGTTTCCATTGTTCATAACTATTTGGTTCTCTTGCTATTTTTAAAATTCTCTATCTTTGACATTTTGATCATGTGTCATGGTGTGGACCTGTTTGGGTTCAACATGTTTGGAGCTCTGTGTTTCCTAAATTTGGATGTATGTTTCCTTTCCTAGGTTAGAGAAATTTTCAGCTATTATTTCTTCAAATATTTTTTCTGCCCCCTTTTCTTTGTCTTCTTATTCTAGGACCCCTATAGTATGAACGTTTTTGTTTGCTTGATGTTGTCCAAGAAGTCCCTTAATCTATTTTAATTTTTAAAAATTCTCTCTCTTTTTTTTTTTTTCTGTTTGGCTTGGGTGCTTTATATTATCCTGTCTTTCAGAGAGCTGATCTGTTGTTCTGCATCTTCTAATCTAGTGTTGATTTTCTCTTCTATATTTTTCATTTTAGTTATATTCTTTAACTCTGATTATTTTTTAAAAATATTTTCTATTTCTTTGTTATAAGTGAGTTCATCCACTCTTCTGTCTAGTCTGCTGAGGATCTTTATGATCATTTCTTTAATTTTTTTTTAATGTTCATTTATTTTTGAGAAAGAGACGGAGACAGAATGCAAGTGGGTAAGAGGCAGGGAGAGAGGGAGACACAGAATCCAAAGCAGGCCCCAGGCTCTAAGCTGTCAGCACAGATCCCAATGTAGGGCTTAAACTCACAAACTGTGAGATCATAACCTGAGCTGAAGTCCGACACTTAACTGAGCCATCCAGGCTATGCTAATTTCTTTAAACTCTTTGTTAGGCATGTTTTTAAACTCTGTTTCTTTAGGTGTTCCCCCCCCCCCCCCCGCCCTGAGGTTTTGTCTTATTCTTTTTGTTTGGAGTATATTCCTTTGTCTCCTCATATTGCTTGACTTTCTATGCTATGTTTGTTTCTGTGAATTAGGCAGAACAGCTACTTCGCCTAAACTTGAAGGGATGGTGTTATGTATATTGTTCTTTGTATAGACTGTGGGTGCTTGGTGACTTAGGCTGGTTGGCTGGAGCTATGACTGGTGTGGGCTGGGGATCAGGTCACTTCTTGCTGGGTCTGCCCTGGTGGGATAGCTGGAGCTGAAGTTGGCATGGGCTGGGGTGGTCCCAGGGCTCCCTGTACAGAGGATGCTCTAGCAAGACAGCTGAGGCTGAAGTAGGTGCAAACCAGGGTATCCTGGGCTATCCATGTAGAGGATGCCCAGGCAGAGGAAGCTGAAGTCAGCACAAGCCAGGGAGTCCTGGGATGATCCTCACAGAGGCCAGGATGGTAGGATAGCTGAAGCTGAAGTGAGTGCAGACTAGGGTGTCTTGGAGTGCTCACTACAGGGGGAACCTTGGCAGGGTGACTGGAATCAAGGCAGGGTGCAAGTTGGTCCCAGGACATTTCGTTTATGTAGCACCCTGGTGGGGCAGCTGGAGCTGAAGTGAACGGCTGGGGGACTTCTGGGGCACTCTTCGTAGGGGGCACTCTGGCAAGGTGGTTGGATGCAAGATGGGACATGGACAGGTGGCATTCCCCAGGTGCTCTATACAGGGGTGCCCTGGCAGGATATCTCTAGCCGAGGTGATCTTGGGCCAAGATGCCCCTGGGATAGCTGGAGCCAGTGCAGGTGTGAGCTGGGATGTCCAGTAGTGCAATGTACCAGGGTTGCCTGTGCAAATTGTCTGCAGACCAAGTGCTGTGGGCCTGGGGTATTCCAGGGGGCTTCAGCCTGTGGCTTTCTGGTGAGATGGCTGGCACTGTCGAGTGTGCTGGCCAGTGGTGTCCTGATGTGCACTGTGCCAAGGCCGCCTGAGTGGGGTGGTTTGGGCTGTGTCACCAGGGATCCAGGGCTTGCTAAGGTGATCAGCTGGCTTGTGTGCTTGGACCCTTGTTCACATCCCAGTTGTCGAGCTGGAGGAGGAACGGAAACTAGCGCTCCAGGCCTTCTGACCCTGAGAGAGTCAGCTGGCAGGGCTCTAGGGCAAGTTCTTTTATATTCTAGTTGCCCTTTTATTTTTTTTATTTTTTTTTTCAACGTTTATTCATTTTTGGGACAGAGAGAGACAGAGCATGAACGGGGGAGGGGCAGAGAGAGAGGGAGACACAGAATCGGAAACAGGCTCCAGGCTCTGAGCCATCAGCCCAGAGCCCGACGCGGGGCTCGAACTCACGGACCACGAGATCGTGACCTGGCTGAAGTCGGACGCTTAACCGACTGCGCCACCCAGGCGCCCCTCTAGTTGCCCTTTTAAATCACCAGCTCCAGGGTGTCTTGGGCTGGTGTGGGCTTTGCACCTGGGGCTTGCTGAGAAAGCAGGCCAGCTATGACATTCATACCGTGTTCCAGTCTGTGCTATCAGGTGGCAGGGGAATGGAAACCGGGACACCCGCCAGCCCTTCTGACCCAGACAAGAGTTCCAGCATCTTCTCTGACATCTGGCAGGGTTCTAGTTCCCTTAGATTCTAGTTGTCCTATAAACTGCAGCTTTTTTTCTATGCCCCAGGACAGATGAGTCTGCTCACAGTGCCTCAGTACTAGCTCTCCCTCCCCACTGGAGTTTGCAGTGTTGGGGGTTTATTACTTCATTTATTACTTCATTACTTTGTCTTTATTACTGTGTCTCCTCCTGCCATTCTCTGTGTGGTCTCTATCTTTTGTTGTGCAGGGGCTGTTCAGTCAGCCATCGTTCTTCAGGAGGAATTGCTCTATAAATAGGTATAGATTTGTTGTGCCCTTGGAGGAGGGGAGTTCAAAGTCTTCCTATATTGCCATCTTGGACCAGAACCAGCTTTTTATCCCCCCCCCACTCCAATTTTAAACACATTAACAGGAGCCCCATTTCTGGAAATTTTGTTATGTGTATGATAGAGTGAGGAAAATGTGGACATACTTTAGAAAGAAAAGTTTTCAGTGATTCAGAGTGTTCCTTACTTCATTAAATAAATGCTTATTCATTCTTACTATATACCAGATACTACTAGTCATGGGAAGTACAATGGTGAGAAAAACAGAAATGAACCCTGGTTTCCTGGATCTCACAGGCTAATGGGGTTGTGGTGGGGGGCAAGCAAACCTTAAACAATAACACAAATGGAAAATGCCTATTATGATAAGCATGACAACAATGAGAAGCTCTTGTTACTATTAAATCATCTGACTGGGGAATTTGACCTATTCTGGAACGTTAGGGATGGCTTCTCTGAGGCAGCGATAGTTGAACTCAAACCTTCCATTTACAAGGAACAGCATGTGTTAAAATCTTTGGTAAGAGGGAACATGGTGAATCAGGGATTGAAAGGCCATTCATTATGCCTGGAATGCAGAGCAAAAGGGAGGGTGGTGTGAGAAGAGGCTGTAAGTCTAGTCTGTACAGATCTTTGTAGCTCATGTTAAATGTTTTGCACTTTATCCTAAGAGTGATTGGAGGATTTCAAGTAGGAGGGAAATGTGATGCATTTTGAAAAGATCATGCTGGTTTTAGTGGGGAGAAAAGGTTGAAAAAGAAAATAGTGCGGGGAGACCTACATTTGAGGTAATGCAAGTGAGAGATAATAGGAAGTTGAATCTAGGGGTAGTGGGAATAATGGAGGTAAGTGGTCAGAGAAAATTAAATCAGCAGTACTTGGCAATGGATTGATTATAGGAAACAGATGCATTTCTGATTTATAGACATGGATGAGTGGCGGTAGCATTTGCAGAAAAAACTGAGTAAGACCAAATTTTATGGAGGGAGGAGAGAGAAGATCATGAGTTTAATTTCAAACATGCTGAATTGAGGTGTCTTGGAGATATCTAGGAGGAGACATCAAATAGGCATAAATTAGGAACTCCAAGGGGGATGTCTGGGCAAGACATACACTGTAAATCATCCCTGTATAAATAGTACTTAAAGTCTTGAACACTAAGAATTGAAGAGATTGCCCAGGTAGAGAGTTTAGAGTGAAAATATGATGATGATATTCCCCAAATACTTGGATAGTACTTACTATGTGCCAGGCACTGTTCTAAGTGTGAACATAGGGTGGAGTATTGAGTAACAATGGCGTTTACTCAGTGGTTAGAGATAGATGAGCCTGCAAAAGAGTTTTGAGGACTAGTCAGAGTGCTAGGTGGGAAATGAGGAGAGAACTGTGTTTTAGAAGCCACTAAAAGAAAAATTTCTTGAAGGAGGGAGTCCTGAATATCAGTACTGCTGAACATGTTAAGTAAGGAAGTAAAAGATGGATTGCTAATATGGAAATGATTGATTTCTTAAATGAGAGTTATTTTTGTGGAATGATGGAAACAGAATCCAAAGGCAAATGGGGAAGGAAATTGAAATTGGTTCTTTTACTTCACATTAAATACAAAGATCAATTCCAGAAGAGTCAATATCAAGAATATAAAATGAGTAATAAATCAGTAACAATAACCCTGTAGGAAAATATGCAAAAGTTACAAAACAGACATTTTATGGAAGAAGAAACACATAGTCAACATATGTTGAACTTACGTTCTAACTAATTAGGGATATACAAGTTAAGACCACAATGAAATTTCATTTGGCATTTGAGTGGCAAAAATTAATGAGTAGGATAATACTAAGTGATAGTGGGACTTCTCAAATTTTAATATGAATTACTTAAAGATCTTTGAAAAATGCATGTTCTGATTTAGCAAATCTGGAGTGGGGTCTGACATATACCGGCTTTCTAACAAAGTTTTAAGCGATGCCTATGCTGATGGTCTTGTGGACCACAATTTCAGTTGCAAGGTTGTAAAGGATATAAGTGAATGGGAGCGTTTAAATATGACATTGCTGAAATGAGTATTAATTGGTACACAGTTTGGAAAATAGGCATTACTAATAAAGTTGAACACACACATATCCTATAACCCTACTATTTATCCAAGGGGAACTCTTGCATATGTGTACCAGGAGACATACATGTAGCAGAACTGTCAGATCTCTCTTTTTCTTTAATATGAAACTTACCGTCAAATTGGTTTCCATACAACACCCAGTGCTCATCCCAACAGGTGCTTTCCTCAGTGCCCATCACCCACTTTCCCCTCCCTCCCATCCCCCATCAACCCTCAGTTTATTCTCAGTTTTTAAGAGTCTCTTGTGGTTTGGCTCCCTCCCTCCCTCTCTCTCTCTCTTTTTCCCTTCCCCTTCCCCACAGTCTTCTGTTAAGTTTCTCAGGATCCACATAAGAGTGAAAACATAGAACTGTCAGATCTCTATCCATCTCTCTTTGGAATCCTATACCATACTTGTGCATGTTGGTCCTCGTGTACTTTTGATTCCCAGTAGCCACCACCTTTTTCTTTCTGTTGACAGGCTATCCTAAGGCTTCCAGGACACTGTTTGCCTGCTTGCACATAGAGCTAAAAGTGCCAGGGAATTTATGTTCCCTAGAGTTATATCCACTAGGGAGTTAGTGTTTTCATTTTGTTCAGATAAATCCCCAGAAGTGAGATTGCTGAATCATAGTGTAGTGCTATTTTTTGAAGAGCCTCTTATTTACTACAGTGGCTGCACCAATTTATATTCCCGCCAGCAATGCACAGCGGTTTCCTTTTCTCTATATCTTCACCAACACTTGTTATTTCTTCTCTTTTTGATAACAGCCATTTGGCAGGTGTGAGGTGAATTTAGTTTTGATTTGCATTGCCCTGATGATTAGTCATGTTGAACACCTTTTCATGTGCTGTTCATGTCTGTTCAGGTCCTTTGCCTATTTTTTTCATCAGATTTTTTTTTTTTTTAACTATTGAGTTGCATGAGTTTCTTTAATATAAAATTTTGGTAGTAACCCATTATCAGATATTCGCAAATGTTTCCTCCTATTTGATAGGTTGCCTTATCAATTTGTTGATGGTTTCCTTTGCTATGCAGAAGCTTTTTAGTTTGATGTTGTCCTACATGTTTATTTTTGCTTTTGTTGCCTTTGATTTGGTGTCAAACCAAAAAATCATCAAAGAGAAGTGTCAGGGAGCTTACCATTTGTGTTTTCTTCTAGGAGTTTTATGGTTTCAGGTCTTACATTCATGTCTCCAAATCCTGAGTTAATTTTTATGTATGATGTAAGATAGTGATCCAGTTTCATTCTTTTGCATGTGGCTGTCCAGTTTTTCCACCACCATTTGTTAAAGATACTGTTCTTTCCCCGTTGTATATTCTTGGCTCCTTTGTCATAAATTAATTTACTATATTTGTCTATTTTTAATTTCTGGGTTCTTGATTATATTCCATTGAACTATGTGTCTGTTTTTGTGCTGATAGTGTACTTTTTTGATTTCTATACCTTTCTAGTCAGGGAATATGATTCCTCCAGATTTGTTCTTCTTTTTCAAGATTTCTTTGGCTATTTGGGGTCTTTTGTGGTTCTATGCCAATTTTAGAATTGTTCTGTTTCTGGGAAAAATACCATTGGAGTTTTAATAGGGATTGCATTGTATTTGTAAATTGCTTTGGGTAGTGTGGACATTTTAACAGTCCACTGGAGAAAGAGATCTATCCAGATCTTTCAAGGATTATTGGGAACTGGGTCAAGCTCACTTGTTACTAGGGGATTTTAGACACTGTAATGATTCCCATGTGTATATGGGGGCATATGGAAGCCAGGTGATAAATGGAGTCCTGGCTCAAGTCTGTCTCACAACTGGGCTCACTGTATCACTAGACTCACTGTGTGGTCATTTTCCCTGTTCCTGAATGTGTAATTATCATGGATACATTTAGTAATTGACAGAACCATCATGTTTAACCTATAGAGTAAGAGTCCTCATGGTAGGAAAAGACAGGTGGAAACTACTGGAACTTCTGCACAAGATAGCAAATCAGAAGCAGTAATCTTTCCTGGTTGAATGGTAGAGATTAACGTTAGTCTCAAAGACTTAACAGTTGAAGGTAGTGATTCCTGTCAAATCCCCATTGAATTAATGAGATTTTCCCTGCAAAGGACTGATGGTAAGTGATGGTGAACTATTACACATTTAACCAAGTAATTTGCTGACCACAGCTGCTGTATCAGCTCTGTATCTGTATCTACTATAGTAAGATACCCTTATTAGAGTAGAGCAGCACAGCCTGTGGCACTTCATATGCAGCAAGCAAGTGATAATGGAGAATGCCTTCTTTAAGTATCTATCAGGAAGGGGGATAAGAAGCAGTTCATACACACTTAGAATGGAAAAAAGTATAGGTTTATGGTTGGTCATGTTCTAGGGCTGTATCAACTCTCCTTCCTTCTGTCACAATATATTCCAAAGGGACCTTGATTGTCTGGAAATTCAGTAAAACATTATATTAGATAATAACATTCTTTGACAATGTCCTACATTCCCTTGTCCTTTTTGTATTTTTATTGCATCTTTCTGGCAAACTCATAAATTTACATGATCAACTCTTGGCTTTCTCTGTGCTTATATTGGAAGAGCTAAAGCCTGTGTTAGGAAGTCATGTAAAAGGGAAAAAATGGTTTTATGTGAAATTCATGACTATCAACCTGAAATGGTGACTTTTATTTTCTCTGTAGAGAAGGTGAGAGACTCTCTAGAATCACCTTCAAAGGGGCATTGAGGTTTGAGGAGAGTAGGGGAGGCTTGAATTTGTCATTGTGGAGAGTGAGAAAGTGAGGTGACTAGAGGAAGGTAATATAATTGCCAGGTAGTGTTGAGGGCCATGTTTGAAGATTATCTGCTACAAAGTTGAGGAGTATTCTAGAATTATGTTTTTTCCCCATCCTCATTTTTAGTGATTTTCTGGAGTTAATAATTGCTTTGTTTTATATTTGTTTGGTTTGAAATATATCCATCAAGGTTCTGTCTCCTAAACTTTTTAACAGAACTCTAAAACTCCTCTCTATAGCATGACCTATCACTTTGAGGTATCTTCCTAGTGCCCCCCTTCCCCCTGCATTTTCCCCTATCCACCTGCTCCAATCTGGACTGAATGCTTTTTAGTGTGATGTACAGTTTTCAAACTGGGACTTTCCTTTACCACCACCCTGGAAATTTCTTTTGGCTTATTTTTGTCTTGGATGATTTACTATCCTAGGAGAGATTGTTGGTTGTTCTCCAAAGTCCATTATACTCTTCTTTCATTGTAATGAAAGTTTGACACATGGCCTTCTACAAAAAAAAAAAAAAACAAAGTATACTTCCTAAACTGCATTGCAGTTAAGTGTAGCCATGCGATTAAATTCTAACCAGTGAGATATAAGCATACATGTCTAGTTCACTGTAACTAGATCTAGTGTTTAACACAGTGATCAACCCCAATCCACAGTAAACATTTGTTGATTTACTAAATCAGTATGTTGCCTCAGCCTTGGAGCCCCTTGACAGCTCCTTGTCATCTCTTGACAGAGTTTTTCCCAATTATTGAAATCTTTCTCTTTAAGGCTACTTTCTATATCCTGCAAGAAGCTTTTCTTGTCTGCATTCTTCCCCTATTAGGATTATTTCTTATATTAATGTCTGTACTTGAATTTGAGGAGTTACAGTTATTAAGGGGTTTCTGTATAGTTGCCATAATGGCTGGATTGGTTTGTTATTAAGAGTATATATTAAGTTCTGTTCTGTGACATTTTTAGCACTGCTTACAACAAAAAGTTGATAAAAAAGAGAAGGTCCCCTGGCTTTGCAGGGGAAAAAATATTTTATATTGTATTAATTTAGTCTTTACTTGTCTCCAGTAGTGGGTTGTGCGTTTATATTAAGGGTCCTTTTTTCCCCCTCATTGTTTTGTCCTATGTCTGGCACCATGACAGATTGATTTTGACAAATTTGAATTGTATGGATAATGATTACGTTAGATGAATACTGTGAATCTTTTCAATATTTAAGATTACTGATTTCCTGGAAGAAAAGGCAATCGAAGATTAACAAAAACTTCACAACTGTTAATATCAATGAGGGTTTTTCTGGAGAGTGAAATAAAATTTTCAGATCATCTTCTTTAAAAATCATAAATGAAAGTGGGAGACGGCTTTTCACGAGGGGGAAGATGGTGGCATAGGAGGTTGCTGGGCTCACTGCATCCTGTTGACCACTTAGATTCCACCCACATCTGCCTAAATAACCCAGAAAACCACCAGAAGACTAGCAGAATGGACTCTCTGGCTCCAAACATAGATAAAAGGCCCACAGAAGAGGGTAGGAAGGGCGGAGAGGCAGTGCGCACTACACGGATGGCGGGAGGGAGCTGGAGCAGTGGAGGGGCAGCCCACCCGGCAAGACAGAGCCCCTGAAGTCTGGCTTGCAAAAGCAGAGGGGCCAGACTCCGTTGAGTTCTGACAGCCAGTGGGACTTAACATCTGGAATGTCAACAGCTCTGCTCGGAGAGCGGGAGGGCGAGAGGACACCGGGAGGGAGAGTTGGTGAGCCTGGAAGACAGAGCTCAGCTTGGCAGGGGAACAAAGGCACTGGCAAGCGCCATATCCTTCTCCCATTCCCCAGCCCAAATTCCAAAGGGAACCAGTTCCCGTCATCTAACTTGCTTGCACGGTGCAAACGCCCAAGGCTGTGCTTCTGTGGATCTATCCCTCCGATGGGTCTGCCTCCGTCCTGGTGCTGCAGGGCCCCTCCTGCAGGGGACCACTGACAGCAAAGGGAGTTAAGCCTGTCCCTCCTGCCCCTGTGCACCTTGCGGTCCACCCCGGCTAATATGCCAGATCCCATCCAAGCAGTACCACAAGCCTGGCAGTGTGCAAGTAGCCCAGACAGGGGCCACACCACTCGACAGTTAGTCCTGCCCTTGGGAGAGGGGGAGATAAGGTACACACCAGTCTGACTGTGGCCCCAGCGGTGGGCTGGGGGAAGACATTGGGTCTGACTGTGGCCCTGCCCACCAACACAAGTTACTCCAGACAGCACAGGGGAAGTGCCCTGCAGTTTTCAGCCACCGCAAGGACTACCCAAAATGACAAAATGGAAGAATTCTCCTCAAAAGAAACTTCAGGAAGTAGTGACAGCTAATGAATTGATCAAAAACGATTTAAGCAATGTAACGAAACAAGAATTTAGAATAATAGTCATAAAATTAATCACTGGGTTTGAAAAAAGTATAGAGGATAGCAGAGAATCTATTGCTACAGAGATCAAGGGACTAAGAAATAGTCATGAGGAGCTAAAATATGCTACAAAATAAAATGGAGGTGGCCATAGCATAGATTGAAGAGGCAGAGGAGGGAATAGGTGAATTAGAAGATAAAATTATGGAAAAGGAGGAAGCTGAGAAAAAGATTAAAAAATCCAGAAGTTTGAGGGGAGAATTAGAGAACTAAGTGATGCAATCAAATGGAACAATATCCGTATCATAGGAATTCCAGGAGAGGAAGAGAGAGAGAAAGGCGCTGAAGGTGTACTTGAACAAATCATAGCTGAGAACTTTCCTGATCTGGGGAAAGAAAAAGGCATTGAAATCCAAGAGGCACAGAGAACACCCTTCAGACGTAACTTGAATTGATCTTCTGTATGACATATCATAGTGAAACTGGCAAAATATAAGGATAAAGAAAATTCTAAAAGCAGCTAGGGATAATCAGGCTCTAACTTACAAAGGTAGACCCATAAGAGTAGTGGCAGACCTATTTACTGAAACTTGGCAGGCCAGAAAGGAATGGCAGGAAATCTTCAATGTGATGAACAGAAAAAATATGCAGCTGAGAATCCTTTATCCAGCAAGTCTGTCATTCAGAATAGAAGGAGAGATAAAGGTTTTCCCAAAGAAACAAAAACTGAAGGAATTCATCACCACTAAACCAGCCCTACAAGAGATTCTAAGGAGGATTCTGTGAATGAAATGTTGCAAGGACCACAAAGTACCAGGGACATCACTTCAAGCATGAAACCTACAGACATCACAATGACTCTAAACCCATATCTTTCAATAATAACACTGAATGTAAATGGACTAAATGCTCCAACCAAAAGACACAGGGTATCAGAATGGATAAAAAAAAACCAAGACCCATCTATTTGCTGTCTACAAGAGACTCATTTTATTTTATTTATTTATTTATTTATTTTTTTGAGATTATTTTTTTTTATTTATATATGAAATTTATTGTCAAATTGGTTTCCATACAACACCCAGTGCTCATCCCAAAAGGTGCCCTCCTCAATACCCATCACCCACCTTCTCCTCCCTCCCACCCCCCATCAACCCTCAGTTTGCTACAAGAGACTCATTTTAGACCTGAGGACACCTTCAGATTGAAAGTGAGGGGATGGAGAACTATCTATCATGCTACTGGAAGTCAAAAGAAAGCTGGAGTAGCCATACTTATATCAGACAAACTAGACTTTAAATTAAAGGTTGTAACAAGAGATGCAGAAGGGCATTATATAATAATTACAGGGTCTATCCATCAGGAAGCGCTAACAATGATAAATGTCTATGTGCTGAATATGGGAGCCCCCAAATATATAAAACAATCACAAACATAAGCAACCTTATTGATAAGAATGTGGTAATTGCAGGGGACTTTAATACCCACTTACAACAATGGATAGATTGTCTAGACACAGGGTCAATAAAGAAACAAGGGCTCTGAATGATACATTGGATCAGATGGACTTGACAGATATATTTAGAACTCTGCATCCCAAAGCAACAGAATATACTTTCTTCTCAAGTGCACATGGAGCATTCTCCAAGATAGATTACATTTGGGTCACAAAACAGCCCTTCATAAATATATAAGAATTGAGGTCATACCATGCACACTTTCAGACCACAATGCTATGAACCTTGAAATCAACCACAGGAAAAAGTCTGGAAAACCTCCAAAAGCATGGAGGTTAAAGAACACCCTACTAAAGAATGAATGGGTCAACCAGGCAATTAGAGAAGAAATTAAAAAATATATGGAAATAAATGAAAATGAAAACACAACAATCCAGATGCTTTGGGATGCAGTGAAGGCAGTCCTGAGAGGAAAATACATCGCAATCCAGGCCTCTCTCAAGAAACAAGAAAAATCCCAAATACAAAATCTAACAGCACACCTAAAGGAACTAGAAGCAGAACAACAAAGACACCCCAAACCCAGCAGCAGAAGAGAAATAATAAGTATCAGAGCAGAAATAAACAATATAGAATCTAAAAAAAAACTGTAGAATAGATAAATGAAACCAAGAGTTGTTTTTTTTTTTTTTTTTAAATAAACAAAATTGATAAACCTCTAGCCAGGCTTCTCAAAAAGAAAAGGGAGATGACCCAAATAGATAAAATCATGAATGAAAATGGCATTATTACAACGAATCCCTCAGAAATACAAGCAATTATCAGGGAATACTATGAAAAATTATATGCCGACAAACTGGACAACCTGGAAGAAATGGACAAATTCCTAAGCACCCACACACTTCCAAAACTCAAACAGGAAGAAATAGAAAACTTGAACAGACCCATAATTAGGGAAGAAATTGAATCAGTTATCAAAAATCTCCCAAAAAATAAGAGTCTAGGACCAGATGGCTTCCCTGGGGAATTCTACCAGACATTTAAAGCAGAGATAATACCTGTCCTTCTCAAGCTGTTCCAAAAAATAGAAAGGGAAGGAAAACTTCCAGACTCATTCTATGAAGCCAGCATTATGTTGATTCTCAAACCAGACAGAGACCCAGCAAAAAAGAGAACTACAGGCCAATATCCCTGATGAATATGGATGTAAAAAATCTCAATAAGATGCTAGCAAATTTAATTCAACAGCACATAAAAAGAATTATTCACCATGATCAAGTGGGATTCATTCCTGGGATGCAGGGCTGGTTCAACATTTGCAAATCAATCAATGTGATACATCACATTAATAAAAGAAAACCATATGATCCTGTCAATCGATGCAGAAAAAACATTTGACAAAATTCAGCATTCTTTCTTAATAAAAATCCTCGAAAAGTCTGATTAGAAGAAACATACTTAAACATCATTAAAGCCATTTATGGAAAGCCCACAGCTAATATCATCCTCAATGGGGAAAAACTGAGAGCTTTCCCCCTGAGATGAGGAACATGACAGGGATGTCCACTTTCACCGTTGTTGTTTAACATAGTGTTGGAAGTTCTAGCATCAGCAATCAGACAACAAACAAAAGGAAATCAAAGACATCAAAATTGGCAAAGATGAAGTCAAGCTTTCACTTTTTGCTGATGACATGGTATTATACATGGAAAACCCGATAGACTCCACCAAAAGTCTGCTAGAACTGATACATGAATTCAGTAAAGTCACAGGATACAAAATCAATGTACAGAAATCAGTTGCATTCTTATACACTAATAATGAAGCAACAGAAAGACAAATAAAGACACTGATCCCATTGACAATTGCACCAAGAATCATAAAATACCTAGGAATAAATCTAACCAAAGATGTAAAAGATCTGTATGCTGAAAACTATAGAAAGCTTATGAAGGAAATTGAAGAAGATATAAAGATATGGAAAAACATTCTGTGCTCATGGATTGGAAGAATAGATATTGTCAAAATGTCAATACTACCCAAAGCTATCTACACATTCAATGCAATCCCAATGAAAATTGCACCAGCATTCTTCTCGAAGCTAGAACAAGCAATCCTAAAATTTGTATGGAACCACAAAAGACCCCGAATAGCCAAAGTGATATTGACAAAGAAGACCAAAGTGCGAGGCATCACAATTCCAGACTTTAGCCTCTACTACAAAGCTGTAATCATTAAGACAGTATGGTATTGGCACAAAAAGCATAGACACATAGACCAATGGAATAGAACAGAGACTCCAGAATTGGACCCACAAAAGTATGGCCAACTAATCTTTGACAAAGCAGGAAAGAATATCCAATGGAAAAAAAGTCTTTAACAAATGGTGCTGGGAGACTGGACAGCAACATGCAGAAGAATGAAACTAGACCACTTTCTTACACCATTCACAAAAATAAACGTAAAATGGATAAAGGACCTGAATGTGAGACAGGAAACCATCAAAACCCTAGAGGAGAAAGAAGGAAAAAACCTCTCTGACCTCAGCCGCAGCAATTTCTTACTTGACATATCTCCAAAGGCAAGGGAATTAAAAGCAAAAATGAACTATTGGGACCTCATGAAGATAAAAAGCTTCTGCACTGCAAAGGAAACAATCAGCAAAATAAAAGGCAACCAACAGAATGGGGAAAGATATTTGCAAATGACATATCAGACAAAGGGCTAGTATCCAAAATCTATAAAGAACTCACCAAACTCCACCCCCGAAAAACAAATAATCCAGTGAAGAAATGGGTGGAAAACATGAATAGACACTTCTCTAAAGAAGACATCCAGTTGGCCAACAGGCACATGAAAAGATGCTCAAGGTCACTCCTCATCAGGGAAATACAAATCAAAACCACACGATACCACCTCACGCCAATCGGGGTGGCTAAAATGAACAAATCAGGAGACTATAGATGCTGGAAAGGATGTGGAGAAACAGGAACCCTCTTGCAGTGTTGGTGGGAATGCAAACTGGTGCAGCCACTCTGGAAAACAGTGTGGAGGTTCCTCAAAAAACTAAAAATAGATCTACCCTATGACCCAGCAATAGCACTGCTAGGAATTGACCCAAGGAATACAGGAGTGCTGATGCATAGGGGCACTTGTACCCCAATGTTTATAGCAACACTTTTAACAATAGTCAAATTATGGAATGAGCCTAAATGCCCATCAACTGACAAATGGATAAAGAAGATGTGGTTTATATATACAATGGAATACTACTTGGCAATGAGAAAGAATGAAATCCTGCCATTTGCAGTAACATGGATGGAACTGGAGGGTTCCATGCTGAGTGAAATAAGTCAGTCAGGGTGTTGTATGGAAGCCAATTTGACAATAAATTTCATATTAAAAATCATGTATGAAAGCAATTAAACTGTCGAAAGGGCCACAATAAAGTTGAGGTTAAAGGAAAAAGTTTGAGAGAACATATGTATGCTCAAATCTCTCAGATCCTTATTTTCCACAGTAGCCTAAATTCTGATCATACAGTTGGCTAATCATGGAACACAAGCAAGGGGAATGAGTTGAATAGGGTTAATGGTCAGAGTATTGTGCTATGATGACTTAGATGTCATTACCAGAAAAATACCCATGCTTGTTTGATCAGGCAGTTTGATTAAGCATTTTCTTGTTGTGGTGCTTGGCAGAATAGTTGACATTGGAAAAATGATTACTACATTAAAAACAAAAACAAAAGTGGTTCAACTTTCATACAATATATTGTAATGAAATAATGATTCCATCATAGAAATTCACTTTTTCCACCAAATACACTGTACAAAAAAGAAAGGAAAATTTCTGGTATTGTAGCAAACAATAGGAAATGGGGGAAAATTCCATTTACAATAGTATCAAAGTATTCAAATATTTAAAAATAAATTTAGGGCGCCTGTATGGCTCAGTTGGTTGAGTGTCTGACTTCGGCTCAGGTCATGATCTCATGGTCCATGAGTTCGAGCCCCGCGTCAGGCTCTGTGCTGTCTGTTCAGAGCCTGGAGCTTGCTTCAGATTCTTTCTCCCTCTCTCTGCCCCTCTTCCACTCATGCTGTATCTCTCTATCAAAAAATGAATAAATGTTAAAAGAATAAATTTAACAGAAGTATAAGATCTCTGCATTGAAAACTACAGAATATTGATTGCCGAGAGAAAATTAAGATCTAAATGAGTAGAGAAATTTACTGTGTTCTTAGATTAAAAGATTCAGCATGTCAGGTAATATGTTAAGTCTTAAATTGATCTATATATAGCTTCAGTACAGTTTCAATAAGAATTCCAACAGTTTTTTTTAAAAGATAGAAATTGATAAGCTGATTTTAAGTTTATATGGAACTATAAACAACCTAGATTAGTCAAAGCAATTTTATATAAGGTGAACAGATTTGGAAAAATTACTACCTTATTTCAAGACTAATTATAATGCACCACTAATGAAAAAGTGTGGTAGTGGTAAAAGGGTAGATATTATCGATCAGTGGAACTGAAAAGAGAACCCAGGGCTGGATCCACTCAAGAATGCTCAGTTGGTTTTTGTCAAAGCTGTCTAAGCTATTGAATGAAGAAAGGGAAGTCTTTCCGCAAATGGTGTTGTAACAACTGTATAGTCTGTCGTATAGAAAAGTGAACCTTGACCCTAACTTCACACCATACATAAAAGTTAATTCGGAATGGATAAGATCATAAATACAAAGACTAAAATTATAAAACTTCTAGAAGAAAATATAGAAATAAAAGTTTGTGACCTTGAGATAGGCAGAGATTACTTAGGGCACAAAAGGCAAAAATCATGCAGAAAAAAATGGTAAATTAGGTTTTATCAAAATAAAGAATTCTTGCTCTTTGGAAGATACTATTAGGAAAATGAAAGGTAAGTCAGAGACTAGTAGAAACTATTTGCAATACATATATGAAAAAGAACTTGTATTCAGAATATGTAATAAGCTGTTACAACTAAAAAGCAGACAGCCAAATAAAAAATGGCCAAAGGATTTTATTAGACACTTCACAAAAGAAGATCTATGAATGACTGTAAGTACCCCAGAAATTGCTCAGTAGCTTAAGTGATCAGGGAAATCTGAATTAAAACCATATTGAACCACAGTGAGATATCACTGTGTACCCATTAGAATAGTATAATGAAAAAGACTGATAATACCTATTGTTGAGTATACAGAGTAACCACAACTCTCATATGTAACTGATGGGAATTTAAAGTGTTAAAAGCTGTTTGAAAACTGTTGGTGTTGTCTTAAAAAGTTATACACTTAGTGTACCACTCAGCCATTTTGCTCCTAAATACTTTCCCAGTATAATAAAAATACATGTGCACACAAAATTTTGTACATTATTGTTTATAGCAGCTTTATTTATCATAGCCAAAATTGTAAGCAACTACATATTCATTAATAAGAGAAAGGATAAACAAAAACTGGTATATTCATACAATGGAATACTGCTCAGCAGTACAAAAAGAATCAACTACTGATACACGTGGGTGAATTGTGGGTGAATTGCAAAATAAGCTGGGTGAAATAAACAGACCAGAAAAAGTACATACTATGTAATTCTACTTATCTAAAATCCTAGAACATATAAACTAATCTCAAATGACAGAAAGTATGTGAGTAGTTGTCTGGGCCTAAGGGTAGATGAAGGGGGGGCTACAAAGAGGCATTGGAAACTTTTCAGGGTGATGGATATGTTTTGTGTCTTGTGGTGGCAGCTTTATGGGTGTATATGTCTTCAGAATTAATCAAATTATACATTTTAAATGAATGAATTATACCTCAGTGTTGATAATAAAGAAAAGGAGGATGGTGGGAGGGGGGAGTAAATTTATGAATTTTGGGTGAGAATACAACTCGGGGCATACCCTTTGGAAAACAAAATTTCCCTCCATTTTCCCTAGGGGCACAACAACGTCTTCTTAATTACCAGTCCTATAGTAACATGTCATGTATGTCATCTAGTGTGACATTTGCCAGAACAACCAAAGTGATTATTTAGTTTTTTTAAATTAGAAGCCTCCAAATTGTCTTCAACAGTAAATAAAATCACTTTTAGTCTAAGTAGAAGAGTTTAGTATTAATTTCTTCCTTAAAAAGCTTTTGGTGATCAAGTTTTCAAATAATGCTGATGTGGTATTCAGAATGCTGTATATCCTGAAGAAGCAATACAATTCTTCCTTCCTGAGAGTGATGTAAATCTGTGCTTTATTTTGAAATTAGTTTAGCTGACTAACATATTTTAGTATTGTGTGTATTTTTGAAATTAATACATACAGTGCTTTGCTAGGAGTGTAATAGGAATTGTTTGTGTATATCATATTGACATTTTGAGTGATCTTTTTTTTTTGAATTTGGATTTTTTTAACATATATTCTCATGGATCACATTGCACATATTCTTTTAAAATTTCAGATTTGTACGTATATAAAGAACCAGGTAAGCATTTCCACTAGTAGTACACAGCTGTTCAACCATGAAGAATATACTAGGCTTTTTAAAAATTTAATTAGTTTAATTTAATTTAATTTATTTAATATTATTTTTAAATTTACATCCAAGTTAGTTAGCATATAGTGCAACAATGATTTCAGGAGTAGATTCCTTAGTGCCCCTTACCCATTTAGCCCATCCCCCTCCCACAACCCCTCCAGTAACCCTCTGTTTGTTCTCCATATTTAAGAGTTTCTTATGTTTTGTCTCCCTCCCTGTTTTTATACTATTTTTGCTTCCTTTCCCTTGTGTTCATCTGTTCTGTGTGTTAGAGTCCTCATATGAGTGAAGTTATATGATATTTGTCTTTCTCTGACTAATTTCACTTAGCATAATACTCTCCAGTTCCATCCATGTAGTTGCAAATGGTAAGATTTCATTCTTTTTGATTGCCTAGTAATACTCTGTTGTATATATGTACCACATCTTCTTTATCCATTCATCCATCAGTGGACATTTGGGCTTTTTCCATACTTTGGCTGTTGTTGATAGTGCTGCTATAAACATTGGGGTGCATGTGCCCCTTCAAAACAACATACCTGTATCCCTTGGATAAATACCTAGTAGTGCAATTGCTGGGTCGTAGGGTGGTTCTATTTTTAATTTTTTGAGGAAATTCCATACTGTTTTCTAGAGTGGCTACACCAGTTTGCATTCCCACCAGCAGTGCAAAAGAGATCCTCTTTCTCCGCATCCTCGCCAACATCTGTTGTTGCCTGAGTTGTTAATGTTAGCCATTGTGACAGGTGTGAGGTGGTATCTCATTGTGGTTTTGATTTGTATTTCCCTGGTGATGAGTGATGTTGAGCATTTTTTCATGTGTCGGTTGGCCATCTGGATGTCTTCTTTGGAGAAGTGTCTATTCATGTCTTTTGCCCATTTCTTCACTGGATTATTTGTTTTTTGGGTGTTGAGTCTGGGAAGTTCTTTATAGATTTTGGATATGAACCCTTTATCTGATATGTCATTTGCAAATATCTTTTCCCATTCCGTCAATTGCCTTTTAGTTTTACTGATTGTTTCCTTTGCTGTGCTGAAGATTTTTATTTTGATGAGGTCCTGATAGATCGTTTTTGTTTTTGTTTCCCTTGCCTCTGGAGACGTGTTGAGTAAGAAGTTGCTGTGGCCAAGATCAAAGAGATTTTTTTCCTGCTTTCTCCTCAAGGATTTTGATGGCTTTCTGTCTTACATTTAGGTCTTTCATCTATTTTGAGTTTATTTTTGTGTATGGTATAAGAAAGTGATCCAGATTCATCTTTCTGCATGTTGCTGTCCAATTTTCCCAGTATCACTTGCTGAAGAGACTGTCTTTATTCCACTGAATATTCTTTCCTGCTTTGTCAAAGATTAGTTGGCCATACATTTGTGGGTTCATTTCTGGGTTATCTATTCTATTCCATTCATCTTTGTGTCTGTTTTTGTGTCAATACCATACTGTCTTGATGATTACAGCTTTGTACTATAGCTTGAAGTCCGGGATTGTGATTCCTCCTGCTTTGGTTTTCTTTCTCAAGATTGCTTTGGCTATTTGGGGTCTTTTCTGATTCCATACAAATTTTAGGATTGTTTGTTCTAGCTCTGTGAAGAATGCTGATGTTATTTTCATAGGGATTGCATTGAATATGTAGATTGATTTGGGTAGTATTGACATTTTAACAATATTTGTTCTTCCTATCTAGGAGCATGGAATCTTTTTCCATTTTTTGGTGTCTTCTTCAATTTCTTTTATAAGCTTTCCATAGTTTTCAGCATATAGATTTTACACCTCTTTGGTTAGGTTTATTTCTAGACATTTTATGGTTTTTGGTGCAATTGTAAATGGGATCGATTCCTTGATTTCTCTTTCTATTGCTTCATTGTTGTTGTATAGGAATGCAACAGATTTCTGTGCATTGATTTTATATCCTGGAACTTTGCTGAATTCATGAATCAGTTCTAGCAGTTTTTTGGTGGAGTCTTTTGGGTTTTCCACATAGAGTATCATGTCTTCTGCTAAGAGTGAAAGTTTGACCTCCTCTTTGCTGATTTGGATGCCTTTTATTTCTTTGTGTTGTCTTATTGCTGAGGCTAAGACTTCCAATACTATGTTAAATAACATTGGCCAGAGTGGACATCTCTGTCTTGTTCCTGACCTTAGGGGGAAAGCTCTCAGTTTTTCCCCATTGAGGATGATATTAGTGTTGGGTCTTTTGTATATGGCTTTTATGATTCAAGGTATGATCCTCGAGGTATGATCCTTCTATCCCTACTTTCTTGAGGGTTTTTATCAAGAAAGGATGTTGTATTTTTGTCAGATGCTTTCTCTGCATCTGTTGAGAGGATCATAGGATTCTTGTCCTTTCTTTTATTGATGTGATGAATCACATTGATTGTTTTGTGGATATTGAACCAGCCCTGCATCCCAGGTATAAATACCACTTGGTCATGGTGAATAATTTTTTTAATGTATTATTGGATTTTTTTTTTAATTTTTTTTTTCAACGTTTATTTATTTTTGGGACAGAGAGAGAGCATGAACGGGCGAGGGGCAGAGAGAGAGGGAGACACAGAATCGGAAACAGGATCCAGGCTCTGAGCCATCAGCCCAGAGCCTGACGCGGGGCTCGAACTCACGGACCGCGAGATCGTGACCTGGCTGAAGTCGGATGCTTAACCGACTGCGCCACCCAGGCGCCCCTGCATTATTGGATTTTTAAAAAAATGTATTGTTTAGTGTATTGTTGGCTAATATCTTGTTGAGGAGTTTTGCATCCATGTTCATCAGGGAAGTAGGTCTGTAGTTCTCCTTTTTAGTGGGATCTTTGTCTGGTTTTGGAATCAATGTAATACTTGCTTCATAGAAAGAGTTTGGAAGTTTTCCTTCCATTTCTGTTTTTTGGAATAGCGTCAAGAGAATAGATGTTAACTCTTCCTTAAATGTTTGGTAGAATTCCCTGGAAAGCCATCTGGCCCTGGACTCTTGTGTTTTGGGAGATTTTTGATTACTAATTTGATTTCTTTGCTGGTTATGGGTCTGTTCAAATTTTCTATTTCTTCCTGTTTCCGTTTTGGTAGTTTATATGTTTCTAGGAATTTTTCCATTTCTTCCACATTGCCCATTTTATTGGTGTATAATTGCTCATAATATTCTCTTATTATTGTTTTTATTTCTGCTTTGTTGGTTGTGATCTCTCCTCTTTCATTCTTGATTTTATTTATTTGGGTCCTTTCCTTTTTCTTTTTGATCAAGCTGGCTAGTAGTTTATCAATTTTGTTAATTCTTCCAGAGAACCAGCTTCTGGTTTCATTGATCTGTTCTGTTTTTTTGGTTTCGATAGCATTAATTTCTGCTCTAATCTTTATTATTTCCTGTCTTTTGCTGGTTTTGGGTTTTATTTGCTGTTCTTTTTCCAGCTTTTTAAGGTGTAAAGTTAGGTTGTGTATCTGTGACCTTTCTTCCTTCTTTAGGAAGGCCTAGTTTGCTATATACTTTCCTCTTATGACTGCCTTTGCTGTGTCCCAGAGGTTTTGGGCTGTGGTGTTATCATTTTGATTGGTTTCCATGTACTTTTAAAATTGCTCTTTAACTTCTTGGTTAGCCCGTTCATTCTTTAGTAGGATGGTCTTTAGTTTCCAGGTATTTGTTACCTTTCCAATTTTTTTCTTGTGGTTGATTTTGAGTGATCTTTTATAGTGACTTCTCATCTACTAAAAGGTTGTTATGTCACTAATTTTTAGTTCCTTTTCATAAGGTCTGGCCCCAGTAGAGGGTTTCATATATTTTGCGCTGAGGTTATTGGAACAATAAGGCCCTTGAGGCTAGAAAGTCTTGGTTTCACATTCTAACTCTGTAAATAGTTGAGTGATTTTGGTAAATTACATTCCTCCTTTCAGTCTGTTTACTCACCTGTAAAAGAATAACAATTTCTAGAATTGCTGTAAGGATTAATAAAATAGCACTAATGTGCTAGTACAATGCCTGGCATGTAGTAGATGTTTAGTAAGTGTTAATTCCATTCCTCCTGAGAGGATTTCTGGTATCTCTTCTGGGGCTTCTAGCATTGTATTTGGATTCTCTGAGTGCCAGCAGCATTATGTTTTGTACTCCAGTGTTTCCACTTTTATTGATGTACTTTCTCAGCTTTATTTTTTCAAGTCCTGTTTTTAAAATTTATTCATCTTGATCTGAAACGTATGGGTTATGAGCAATATGATTTTTGGTTTATTCACAAAATGTTAACCTTGATCTATATCTCTGAGAATATCGCAGAGAGTGAAAACTTAATCTAAAATCATTGTCTGCTGTTTATTGCATTCTTTACATCAGGCACTTTATTCCCCTTAAAGGGGTCTGCTAGAAGTAAATATTTATGCTGTTAGGCCATCAGGGAACTGGCAAGCCATCATGCAACTTTTTCATGGTTTCCCAGAGTCTGAGTCATTTTAATCATACCTTTCTCTGTGATTCTCTTGTATGAGTTCCAATTAATCCCTATGGACATTGCTGTTCCACAGCTGGCAGCTTTTCTGCTCTTGGCCCATGCTCCATGGCTTGCTCTGACCAGTCTCTTGATATGCACAAGAAGTCAGTTCTAAAACTGGGTGGCCTTAAACTTCAATCCATAGTGAGAGTGGGCTGGGGCTAGGACTGAGAATATATTCCTACAGAATATTTTGCAGTGTATCTTCCATAATGGCCCTGCTTTCTTTCCAATTTTTCACAACTGGGAAAACAGTGTATCAGTCTTGTGAGTGAGAAAGGTGACCTAAGCTACAGATTGAAAGCAATCAAAGAGAAAACCAAAGAAGCATAAAATATATTTGAAAGAGTACCTACTGTCCAAAACTCCAGCACTACCATTTTTATGGTTCAGTATTTAAATTTAGTTTTTATATGTGTCACTTACACATTGACAGAGAGTCATTTGATATTAACCTCCTTATTTGTAATTAACATGTTTGTTTTTTTCAGAATTAGGCATTATGTGACAACATCCCACTAAGCAGATGATTTTCTCTCTGTGAGCCGCAAGCACCCCCAGCATTCTGGGTGCAAGCACACTTCCCATTCCACCAGTTCTCAGTATAGTTACATCATAATGAGCAGTTACATTATTATAATTACATAAACAGTATTCATAGCTGAGTTGTGTTAGTATTTGGTGTTTACTTTTCTTTCCCGGCACAATATTTTGTTTTCCTTAGAATGGATAATCTTATTTGTTTAGTTTTTTGTGTTCTCAACACTCACTAATCCCAAACCTTTCCCAATTATATAAATATCCTGTTGATACAGTTGGCCCCTGAACAATGCGGGGTTTCGGGGCACTGACCTGCCTCCCCCCATGCAGTCGAAAATGCACATATAACTTTTGACTTTCTCAAAACTTGACTACTCGTAGCCTACCATTGACCAGAAGCCTTACTGATAACAGTTGTTTAACACGTATTTTCCATGTTATATGTATTATATACTGTACCCTTACAATAAAGTAAGCTAGAGAAAGAAAGTGTTAAGAAAGTCATAAAAAGGGAAAATACATTTATAGTACTGTATTGTATTTATTGAAAAAATTCTGCATATGAATGAACCTGCACCATTCAAACGTGTGTTGTTCAAGGGTCAACTGTGTATGCCAAAACACTGGGTAATGAATCAATTTCATGCTTTCAATAAGTCTTTCTTGTCTCCTGATCTGCTATAGTCTTGACTGGTTATTCTCTAGATTTGCTCCATAACTGTTTTCTTGGGATCTTCCCTCAGTATCATCTTACACATTCCCTTTGCTTCTCCCATCTGTTGGATCCCCTATGGATCTCATATCTTACTTTTTTTTGATTTACGACTTCTTTGGTAGAACACATCTTCAGGTAACTTCCTGAGAAAAGGTGCATAGGAGATAACATTTTTGAGAACTTCATTCTTTGTCTTTAATTCTTCCTATTTGTTAAATTGACCGAGTATGGTATACTAGGTTAGGAATCCTTTTTCCTCAGAATTTTCAAGGAACTCCTCCAAAGTCCTACGTCTTCGTGTTGATATTAAGAAGTTTTAAAGAAAACCTGTGTCTTTGGTATCTATATTTCTCTCTGGAAGTGCTTAAGACCTTCTTTTTGCCCATAGCATTATAAGATTTTATTATGGTATGCTTTGGCATGGGTCTTTTTTCATCTATTGGTGAACCTTTCAATCTCTCACTCTCCTTTTTGCCTTACTTTCTGGGTATGTCCCCCAATTTTATCTTGATACTACATTTCAATTAACAGCTTTTATTTTTATTTATTTTTATTTTTTTTAAGTTTATTTTGTGTGTGTGTGAGAGAGAAAGAGGGCTGGGTGGGGAAGGGGCAGAGAGAGAGAGAGAGAGAGAGAGAGAGAGAGAGAGAGAGAATCCCAAGTAGGCTCCATGCTGTCAGCACAGAGCCTGACTCAGGGCTCCATCTCATGAACTGCGAGATCATGACCTGAGCCAAAATCAAGAGTCAGATGCTTAACTGACTGAGCTGCTAGGCGCCCCATAGCAGCTTATTTTCAATTCCTAAAATATTCTTTTTGTTTTCTGAATATTCCTTATTCATAGCATCCTGTGCTTGTTTCCTAGATGCAGTGTTTTCTTCTATTTCTCTGAGTTTATTAATAATAGAAATTTTCTGCTTTAGGTACTCTATTTCTCCGAGTTGCTTTACTTTTTGGATTCTTAGCATATTAGATGCTGTTCTCAGATCTTTTGTGATTTTTGGCTGTTTGTTTATACTTAACAGTGGGATATTAAAAACCACAATGGATTGAACTCAGGGCTGATCTACCTCCAGAGCCAGTTGCTAATTTGCAGGAAATACTGGAGACAGAAGAACATGTTGAATTGCACCATGAGTAGCACTTGACAAAATCCAGTCTATAAAACATGGTACAGCCCCAACTGTTTGATTTCTTCAATAAATAAATTATAAGAAAAAGAAAGAGATGAAAGGAAAACTATAGATTAAGAGAGACTTTAAAAACATATTAAATTTAAAAACAGGGCAAACTAAACTTTGCACTTAAAAAGCTAAAACAGGGGCGCCTGGGTGGTGCAGTCGGTTAAGCGTCCGACTTCAGCCAGGTCACGATCTCGCGGTCCGTGAGTTCGAGCCCCGCGTCAGGCTCTGGGCTGATGGCTCAGAGCCTGGAGCCTGTTTCCGATTCTGTGTCTCCCTCTCTCTCTGCCCCTCCCCCGTTCATGCTCTGTCTCTCTCTGTCCCAAAAATAAATAAACATTGAAAAAAAAAAATTAAAAAAAAAAAAAGCTAAAACAGTAAATTTTATGTTGCATCTATTTTACCACAATTTAAAACAACAACAACAACAACAAAAACAACAGGGGCAAGATGAAATGATAATATTCATAGGACATGTAGAGGGGCTTCTGGGGTATGTGGCAAAATTCTGTATCTTGACCTGGATGGTGATTTTAAGAATGTTAGCCTTAGAACAAATCACTAATCTACATATTTGTTTTATTGTTTTTTTTTTTTTTTGGTATATGTGTTTTATTTTGAAATATGAAGTTTTTTTTAAAAATTATTTTAAAAGAAATAGCTTCTTGTACATAGGTGGGGATTGTTGGCTATGGTCTTCACCATGGGATGATGTGGACATTTTCACTGGCAGAATCCCAAGTCAGTTTTTTTTAGCTCATTGGTTCTCAAATGTTTTGGTCTAGGGACCCATTTATGTGCTAAAAAGGATTAAGGATCCCAAAGAACTTGTTTATGTGGGTTACATCTATTAGTATTTGCCATGGGTTACTTCTATAAGTAATTACCAGAATTAAAACTGAATATTAAAAACATTTATCCATCAAAAATTGTATTAACATTTCATTTTAATATATTTTTATAAAAATGTTATTTTTAAAACAAAAAAAGAAGTGAAATTATTTTACATTTTTGTAAATCTTTTTAATATCTAGCTTAATAGAAGACAGCTGGGCCCATATTTTTTCTGCTTTTAGTGTTTTGCAATATCACACATAGTGTAGTCTTTGAACACTTGATACTTTTGAGAGAATGAGAGTGAAAATGGAAAATAACATTTTAATATTACCTTGCTTACTCTCTGAGAGGATCTAGGGACTCTTAGGGGTTCTTGGGCCATAGTTTGAGAACTAGTATTTTAGCTGGTTTTCTCTTGAGCTGGTCAGATTCTCCAGGAAGATATCTACTGTCTGGAATGCTGGCTGTCAGTATTCTGGAACTGAAAGGAGGGAAGAAACCTATAAACTTTTACTTGATTCCTCAGTTGTTGGTATTCTATCACTATGGGTGCCTGATTATCTCTCAGACCAGTCCAGAAAATTTGTGTTTTACCATCTACTCTTGTGTGCAAAGTGTTGGAGAGGATCAGAGAGTCCAGTTGCTTCTAAAATATATTTTCAACCAGTCTTGCTGTTATAAGCTATGCCATCATCTTGACTTCCAAAAGTACCAAATTCCCTAATTCTAGAAATTTTGTGGGGTCTCTCATGGAAATTGGGTTGTTTTTCAGTTTTCTCATTCTGGCCAGAATTCAGTTTTGAGTCTGCTGTTAAGTTAGTGCCCAAATTCCATTTGTTTCTAGTTATCAAATGTTCTTTCATTGGTCTCCTCTCCTTTCACTTTGCCCCTTTGGATTTATACCTGAACAAACAAACAAACAAACAAACGCACCCTTGAAGTATTTTGCTTTTGTTGTCTGGGGACATAGTGGTGCTAAAAATATGTGTTTAAAGTACCATCTTGAATTGGAAATCCCACCAGTTCCATTTATAAGGATGTTTCTCTATAACTTGTTCACATTTTGTGATAGTACATTATTTTCATGAGGTGAATGGACATTCTTAGAGAGAGTTTACCTCTTTCCTCAGATAATCCTCTTTCTCACATTGGGAAAGATTCTGGTGCTATCTAGCATCCTGAAGACCCTGAACAGATAGTGAGTCTACCTCTACAGGAGCAGCAACCACTACTTCAGCAAATTAAGACAAAGTTCCTGAGGCCTCTTAAAGGTACTCTCATTGGCAAAGAGCAGACTGTCTTATTAGTCTGTTGTTACCAGGTACTGTGAAGAACCACATGCAAACACCACTGTCTTCCTGAAGGAAAATAATTTATTTGCTAACCTTACAGAGATTCTTTCAGAACACAACAAGTAAGAACAGCTCTTAGAATCAACTGAGCAGGTAGGGAATTAGGATTTCTGATCCCTCCTAAGACAATGGTTCTTAAGCTCTAGTGTGCCAGAATCATCAGGAGGGCTTTTTCAGCCTCAGATCGGTGGGTCCCACCCTCAGGGTCTGATTCAGTGGGTATGGTGTCAAAAATTTGCACTTCTAGTAAGTTTCTGATGATCTGTGCATCACACTTGGAGAGCCATTGCCCTAATAGGTAAACTTCCCAAAAGAAGGAATTTAGTGAAAGCATGTTAATTTAAATATTTAACATGGAGTTGTTCCTCCTGAAGTAGGCAAACTCTTTAATTAGATAAAATTTTAACATAGAATACAGATCAGTGTGAATAAAAAAGTATCTCATAACATGGGTGAAATCTGAAGTGTTGCATGCTCTGAACAGCACAGGTATTTATAATGGATTTTTCTGGTTTTATATGCTTGACAGACTCTATTTATGAGAATCAGTAAGCAAACATTTGAGAGCCATACCACATAGGAATATAAATGAATACACATAAATTCCATTGCACTTTAGAAGCACAGTGGCATTAAATATCTATCACCTTGTCCAATGCTTTGTTTTATAGATACCGAAAGAAAGATCTCTAAAATTTTTCCTATTAAATTCTTCAGTGTCCTTTTTCTTTTGAATAATTAACAATTTGTGACAAAAAATATAGTCCAAATTCATAATTAAACTATCTCTTGTCGTTGAGGAACTTAAAATCTTACGGAAAAATAAAGTTGAGAGACTAAAAGTGAGAGTGAACCCATGAAAGTCCTATAAATAATTTTATATTTACTAAAAAAGTCAAGAGTGTTTTTCAGAAGGGAGTATAAAAATTGTAATAATGTATTCTCAGAGGCGTGGTTTAGCACCTCCCTTGCATGTTCACCTTGTCTCTGGTGTTTTGACTTGAAGTTGTTGATTCCAAACCTACTGTGATACTTAAGATAAAAAAGCGACTATTTATTTATTTTAATGTTTATTTTTGAAGGAGAGAGAGAGAGCATGAGCAGGGAAGCAGCAGAGAGAGAGGGAAACACAGAATCCAAAGCAGGCTCCAAGCTCAAAGCTGTCAACACAGAGCCCGACTTGGGGCTTGACCCCACGAACTGTGAGATCATGACCCGCACTGAAGTTGGACACTCAACCGACTGAGCCACCCAGGCGCCCCTAAAAAAGTGACCTTTTAAAACTTTGTTCTGTGTGGCGTTGTATGGCCAACCTCCATTGGCCAGTTTACCAGCGTGGGGCTAGCTTTGTTTTCTCAAACCCCCTTCTATGTACAGGATTATGTATGGCTTTCGATAGCTCTACCTAGGATAGTGGCGTGTGACAGTCTGTAAGAGCAGAGTACTGACATCTGGTGGCAACCATTTTCCAGGTTCTTCCTTCCTGTGGCTCCAAGGTTTTACTTCCGTTTCTTTTATTTTTCACAAGGCTGCATTGCCAAATTCTCTGTTCTTACTCAGGCTTTTATTTTACACCCCCTTTTCTAATTATTCCTTACAGAAGTGATTTAACATCTTTCATACTGAAGCTAAAATTGTCATGGTTTAGGAAAGGATACTGGGTATGATCTGGCTCTAATAAGAATTTCATGGGTGGGAAGGTTTTACTGCATCTACAAAACATTTTTCTCCTGACACATTTTTTTCTTACGTTACACATCAAAGGCAAGTATGTACAATCAGCCAAATAGTCAACAACTTATGTCCATTCCAATCAAGGAGGGGAGTTTGTTCTGAATTAGATTATGGTCAGTTTATTTGTGACTCCTTTGAGTGTTTTTACTCCCCTTTCCCCGTAAATTGTTTTTTATATACAACCTATGTGGAATTTTGTTTTCATAATTTTACTTAGATGTCTACCTTAGCAAGCCACCTTGCCATATTCAGTAATTGAAGTATTATTCCACATAAATTTTTTTCCGAAGATCTCAACATCTTTGGTCATAGGTACACCTCCTTGTACAAATAATTGTTATCCTACTTTTGGTTGAGGTAGAGAGTTGGAGAGATTATCTAATGACCTGCTAACTGGCTCAGAGATTAATCAGTAGCTGTACTGCCTATCACCTAGCACAACCCTTAGCCTTCATATCACGTGACAACACAGTCCCCATGCTTTAGGCCACAGATGTCTATTTCCAAGTCCTTTCATAATCAAAAGAGCTTATTAGTTTGAATTGTCACCTTTATGATATGTGGTGATATGTGATTTGCACTTTGGGCAGAGCACTAATTTGAGTCGTTAAATGTCTCGGGCTGGTGTGGTAGCTTCTTAAGTAATAGCGTTACCAGCAGCCCACCTCGTGCCCACATAGCACCACGGCTTTTGTATTGTGTTCTTGTCATGTATGTAGCAACTCCCTTGCAGTGATAGAAACACTCTTTCCTAGTGAAATGTCAGTTGATGGTACTTAGGATGAATGAAGAAGTCTAAGAAGATGATGATCATTCTTAGCCTGAGAATCAGAAGTTTTGTAAGGAAAATTGTCCTCTATGACATCACTTACTTCTTCAAGCATTTTTCCCAGGATGTTGATCTTATCAGCACTGAATAAAAAGCTTTTATGAGATACTTCTTGAAAAACATATCCTGTGGCAATTTCTTTGGAATACATTAGATTGAAAAAATTTCTTTATTGCAAGATTTATAATGTTTCATATATTGATGTATTTAATTATTTAATTTCATTTTTGTATCTTGTTATTGAGGCATAATTGACATTTATTACTGCTTTAAGGTATACAACATAATGATTCTTTTTATATTGCAAAATGCTCACAATAAGATCTAGTTAACCTCCATCACCACACATAATTACAACTTTTTTTTCTTGTGATAAGAACTTTTAACATCTACTTCTTTTAACAACTTTTTAAAAAATATTTATTTTATTTATTTTACTTATTTTTTTAAGTAGGCTCCATGCCCAGTGTGGGGATCGAACTCACACCCTGAGATCAAGAGTCGTATGCTCTACCGACTGAGCCTGCTAGGCAACCCCTCTTAAGCAACTTTCAAATATGCATCATGCATCATGCATGTACATTACATCCCAGGACTTACTTATTTTATAACTGGAAGTGTGTACCTTTTGACCACTTTCACCATTTTGCTTACTCCCTAGCCCCTGCTACTGGCAACTACCAATCTCTTCTCTGTATCTGTGAGTTTGATTTTTTGTTTTGTTTTTGTTTTTTTAGATTCCACATAGAAGATCATACAGTATTTGCCTTTCTCTGCTGCTTATTTCACTTAGCATAATGCCCTCAATATTCATCCATGTTGTTACAAGTGGCAGGATTTCCTTCTTTTTTTTTTTTTTTTTTTTTTTTAATTTTTTTTTTTTCAACGTTTATTTATTTTTGGGACAGAGAGAGACAGAGCATGAACGGGGGAGGGGCAGAGAGAGAGGGAGACACAGAATCGGAAACAGGATCCAGGCTCTGAGCCATCAGCCCAGAGCCCGACGCGGGGCTCGAACTCACGGACCGCGAGATCGTGACCTGGCTGAAGTCGGACGCTCAACCGACTGCGCCACCCAGGCGCCCCAGGATTTCCTTCTTTTTTATGGCTGAATAATATTCCATTGTCATATATACCACGTTTTCTTTATCCATTCATCTATTAGTGCACACTTAGGTTGCTTCCGTGTCTTGACTATTATAAATAATGCTGCAAGAAATGTAGGGTGCATATATCTTTTCTAGTTAGTGTTTTCATTTCCTTTGGATAAATACCCAGAAGTGGAATTGCTGGATCATATGGTAGTTCTATTTCTATTTTTTTTTAGGAACCTTCATACTATTTTCCATACCATCTGCATCAATTTGCATTCCCACCAGCAGTGCACAAGTGTTACCTTTTCTCCATATCCTCACCAACACTTGCTATTTCTAGTAATAGCCATTCTGATCGGTATGAAGTGGTATCTCATTGTGGCTTTGATTTGCATTTCCTTAATGATTAATGGTATTAAGCTTCTTTTCATGTGTTTCTTGGTCATCTGTATGTTTTTTTTTGGCTAAAATGTCTATTCAGATTCTTTACCTTGTTTTTTTTTTTTTTTAAGATTTTATTTTTCAGTAACCTTTAAACTCAACATGAGGCTTAAACTCACAGCCCTGAGACCAAGAGTCACATGCTGTACTGACTGAGCCTGTTGGGTGCCCTATATGCCCATTTTTTAATAAGACTTTTTTTTTTTTGCTGTTGATTTATATGAGTTATTTATAAGTTTTAGATATTAACCATTATCAGAGAATAAGATTTACAAATACTTAATGCCATTCAGTGGATTGGCTTTTTGTTCGTTGATCGTTTCCTTTGCTGTTCAAAAACTTTTTAATTTTAATAAACAACTTCCACTTGTTTATTTTTGTATTTGTTGCCTTTGTTTTTGGTATAAAATCCAAAATATCATCATCAAGACTGATGTCAAGCTTTCCACATAATGTTTTTCTTCTAGGAATTTTGTGGTTTTACGTCTTATGTTCAAGTCTTATTCCATGTTGGGTTATTTTTTTAAATGTATGGTATAAGATAGTGGTCCAGTTTCATTCTTTTGTATGTGGCTGACCAGTTTTCCCAGCACTGCTTATTGAAGAGACTGTTCTTTCCCTAGTGTATATTCTTATCACCTTTGTCATAAATTAATTGACCATATATGTGTGGATTTATTTCTGGGGTCAGAATTCTGTCTCATTGATCTCTGTGACTTTTTTTATGCTAATACTATACTGTTTTGATTACTGTAGCTTTGTAATATAATTTAAAACAAGGGTACATGATGCTTCCTGCTTTGTTCTTTTTTTTCCCACTTTAAAAAATTATTTATTTATTCATTTATTTTTATTTTTAATTTTTTTTAATTTACATCCAAATTAGTTAGCATATAGTGCAACAATGATTTCAGGAGTAGATTCCTTAGTGCCCCTTACCCATTTAACCCATCCCCCCTCCCACAACCCCTCCAGTAACCCTCAGTTTCTTCTCCATATTTATGAGTCTCTTCTGTTTTGTCCTCCTCCCTGTTTTTATATTATTTTTGTTTCCCTTCCCTTATGTTCATCTGTTTTGTCTCTTAAAGTCCTCATATGAGTGAAGTCATATGATTTTTGTCTTTCTCTGACTAATTTCACTTCTTGCTGTGTTCTTCTTTCTCAAGATTGCTTTGGCTATTCATGGTCTTTTGTGATTCCAGACCAATTTTGGGATTATTTCTTCTTTTTCTGTGAAAAATGCTGTTGGAATTTTGATGCGAATTATGTTGATTTTATGGATTTCTTTGGGTATTATGGACATTTTAACTATTAATTCTTAAAATCTCTGAGCATAGAATATATTTCCATTTATGTGTGTCTTTTTCATGAAAGTTTCTTCATCATTGTCTTATAGTTCTCAGTGTATAGTTCTTTTACCTTGGTTAAATTTATTCCTAGATATTTTATTCTTTTTGATGCAATCATAAATGGGACTCTTTTCTTTTTTCTTTATTTCTTTGTTTTTAGTTTAAGAGAGAGAGAGAGAGAGAGAGAGAGAGAGAGAGGGAGAGAGAGAGAGAGAGAGAGAGAGAATGCATGTGCATATGAGCAAGAGAGGGGCAGAGAGACAGGGAGAGGGAGAGAATCCCCAAGCAGACTCTTCACTGTCAGCACAGAGCCCGATGTAGGGTTGGACTCGTGAACTGGTGCGATTGTGACCTGAGCCAAAATCAGAAGCCGGACGTTTGACCAACTGAGCTACCCAGGTACCCCAAGACTGTTTTATTTCTCTTTCTAATATATAGTGTATAGAGACACAACTGATTTTGTATCTTGAAACTTACTGAATTCATTTATTCTAATAGTTTTATGGTGGAGTCTTTGGGGGTTTGTACATATAGCAGTATGTCATTTGCATATAATGATAGTTTTTCTTCTTTTCCAACTTGGATGCCTTTTTTTTTCCTTGTCTAATTTCTCTGGCTAGGTCTTCCAGTAATTTGTTGAATAAAAGTGGTGAGAGTGGGCACCTGTGCCTTGTTTCTAATCTTAGAGGTAAAGCTTTCAGGTTTTCCTCATTGAGTATGATGTAAGCTATGGGCATGTCATACATAGTGTTTATTATATTGAGGTGCATTCCCTCTGTACCTACTTTTTTGAGAGTTGAAAAAGGCATAAATCAATAATGAATTTTGTCATATGCTTTTTCTGCATCTATTGAGATAGTCATGGTTTTTATTCTTCATTTTGTTAATGTGGTACATCACATGGATTTGTGGATGTTAAACCATCTTTACATACCTGGAATAAATCCCACTTGATCATGTTGTGCAACCCTTTTTATGTTTTGATGAATCGGTTTGCTAATATTTTGTTAAGGATTTTTGCATCTATGTTCATTAGGAATACAGGCCTATAATTTTCTTTTCTTGTGATGTCCTTATCTGGTTTTGATACTGGGTCAGGCTGGCCTTATAAAATGACATTAGAGTCCCCTCCTCCTCTTCTATTTTTTGGAAGAGTTTAAGGAGGATTGGTATTAATATTTCTTTAAATGTGTGGTAATATTCAGGACCAGCCATCTGGCCCTGCACTTTGTTCGTTGGGAGGTTTTTGATTACTGATTCAATCTCCTTATTAGTATTTGTTCTGTTGAGATTTTCTATTCCTTCATGTTTCATTCTGGTTAGGTTTTATGTTTCTAAGAATATACATAATTTTCTTCTAGGCTGTCCAGTTTGTTGGTGTGTAATTGTTCATAGTAGTCTCTTATGATCCTTTGTTATTTCTGTGGTATTAGCACTATGTCTCGTCTTTCATTTCTCATTTTATTTCAGTCCTCTCGCTTTCTTGGTAAGTCTAGCTAAAGTTTTGTCTATTTTGATTATTTATTCAAAAACCCAGCTCTTTTCATTGCCTTTTGTCTACTTTCTATTGCCTTTTTTGTCTGTATTTATTTTTGCTCTGATATTTGTTATTTCTCTCCTTCTACTCACTGTGGGCTATATTTGTTCTTCTTTTTCTAGTTCCTTGATAATGTAAATTACGTTGTTTGAGATGTTTCTGGTGTCTTAATGTAGTCATCTATTACTATGAAATTTCCCTCTTAGAACTGCTTTTGCTGCATTCCATAAGTTGTGATATATTTACATTTTCATTTGTCAAGGTATTTTTTTTTTTTTAATTTTTTTTTCCAACTTTTTTTATTTATTTTTTTTGGGACAGAGAGAGACAGAGCATGAACAGGGGAGGGGCAGAGAGAGAGGGAGACACAGAATCGGAAACAGGCTCCAGGCTCCGAGCCATCAGCCCAGAGCCTGACGCGGGGCTCGAATTCACGGACCGCGAGATCGTGACCTGGCTGAAGTCGGACGCTTAACCGACTGCGCCACCCAGGCGCCCCTGTCAAGGTATTTTTTGATCTATCTTTTGATTTCTTCTTTGACCCATTGGTTGTTCAGTAACATGTTGTTTAATCTTCACATACTTGTGAATTTTCCAGTTTACTTTTTGTAATTGATTTCTAGTTTCTTACCATTGTGGTCAGAAAAGATGCTTGATATGATTTTAATCTTCTTAAATTTGTTAAGACTTGTTTTGTGGCCTAACCTATGATCTGTTCTGGATAATGTTCCATGTGTGCTTGAGAATGTGTGTTTGGTTACTTTTGGATGGAATGTTCTGTATATATATATATCTGTTAAGTCCATCTGGTCTAATGTGTTGTTTAAGGCCACTGTTTCCTCACCAGTGTTCTGTCTGGATGATCTATCTGCTGATGAAAGTGAGGTATTACTCCTTTATTGTTACTGTATTGCTATGTATTTCTCCCTTTAGATCTGTTAATATTTGCTTTATATCTTTAGTGCTCCTAAATAGGTGAGTGCATAAATACTTGCAATTATATCCCCTTCTTGGAATGACCCCTTTATTACTTATAATGACCTTCTTTGTGTTTTGTTACCATCTTGACTTTTATCAGAAACAACAGACTTTACCACCTTTCCTTTGGTTTCCATTTTCATGGAATGTCTCTTTCTATCCCTTCACTTTCAGTCTGTGTATGTTCTTAAATCTGAAGTGAATTTTTTAAAGGAAGCATACAGATGGGTCTTGGTTTTCATCTTTCCAGCGACTCTTGTCTTTTTATTGGATAATTTAGTCTCTTTTCATTTAAAGTATTTATTGATAGGTATATACTTATTGTCATTTTGTTAATTTGTTCTGGTTGTTTAGTAATTCTTTTTCCCTTTCTTTCCTTGCTCTTTTGTGATTTGATGGTTTTCTGTAGTGGTATGTTTAGATTCCTTTATCTTTCGTGTGTCTATTATTGGTTTCAGCTTTGTGGGTACTATATAAAACAACTTCTATAAAGCAACTTCTATAAAACAATTTCTGTTGTTAAGTCTATTTTTAGTTGATAATGACTTAAGTTTGCATACATTCTACAGCTTATTTTTTTACTCTCCTCCACCCATTTTATGTTTTTGATGTCACAATTTATGGCTTTTTATCTTGTGTGTTCCTTAAACAATTATTGTTATTATAGTTATTCCTTTTGCTTTTTAAACCTTTATTCTAGCTTTATAGGTGATTAATCCACTACCTTTGCTGTATTAAATTTGCCTCTGCCAGTGTGATTTATACTTTCATATGTTTTTCTGCAACTAATTAGTGCCCTTTCTTTTCACCTTAAGTAAGTCCCTTTAACCTTTTAACCTTTTTTGTAAGTTTGGTTTAGTGGTGATGAACTTTAACTTTTGTCTGGAAAACTTATCTCTCCTTTAGGTCTGAACTGTAACTTTGCTGGGTAGTGTAGTCTTGGTTAGATGTTTTTGTTGTTGTTGTTTTCTTTCATCATTTTGAATATATTATGCCATTTCCTTCTGGCCTGCAAAGTTTTTGCTGAAAATCTGGTAGTCTTATGCAGTTTCACTGGTATGTAACAAGTTTGTTTTTTTTTCTCTTGCTGATTTGAAGATTTTCTCTATACCTTTAACTTTTGACACATTAGTTATAATGTGTTTTGGTGTGGGTCTCTTTGAGTTCATCTTTTTTGGAATTCTGTGGGCTTCTTGGGTCTGGATGTCGGTTTCCCTCCCCTGGTTAGGGAAGCTTTTAGCCCTTATTCCTGAAATAAATTTTTTTCCCTCTTTCTCTCTCTTTTTTCCTCTGGGACCCTATGCTGCAAGTGTTGATCAGTGTGATGTTGTCTCATGAGTCCCGTAAGCTATCTTAACTCTCTCATTTTTTTCTTTTTGCTGCTGTGATTGAATGAGTTCCTGTGCCCTATCCTCAAGTTCACTGATCCTTTTTTCTTCATCTGGTCTTTTTTTGCCATGATGTTTTCTAATTTTTTTCATCTAGTCTTCTGTTGAACCCCTCTTGTATTTTTCAGTTCATTTATTGTATTCTTCAGCCTTGAGACTTCTGTTTGGTACTGACTTATATTCTCTGCCTCTTTTTGAAGTTCACACTTTGTTCATTCATTCTTCCTCTATGCTTGGTGAGCATAATTATGAATGTTATTTTGAACTCTTAATAGGTAAGTCACTTATTTCCATTATGCTAAGGCCTTTTTCTTGTTTTATCTGGTTCTTTCTTTGGAATGTTGTCTGTGTTCATTTTCCTTGACACTCTGTATTGGTTTTTATGCTTTGGATAAAGTAGCCACCTATCCCAGTCTTGAAGGAGTGGCCTGGTGTAGGAGATGAATTTTATTGTCCAACCCTGCCCTAGCTCGAACCTTTGATATTGTCTAAGCAGCCTGCCTACTTCATCCTTAGTGGCTCCTAGTAGTTGGGGCTGGTGCCAAGACTTGTCATTGTGCCAACTGTAGAAGAACCTCAGTCAGCACCTAGTTTCAGGCTGTTTGGAAGCCAGATTCTCAGCAACATTTGAAGTATGCAAATATACCTCTTTCAGCGGAAGACTGGGAGAAGGGCATATGTGCTGCCTCTGCACTGAATCCTGGGGCTATAGCCAGTTAAGAGCTATTTCTTTGTGTGCTACCATTCTGTTGAAGCCCTGCTGGTCACCAGGGCTGGGCTAGGCTGTCAAGCGATGTGCCCTCTGGAAAGGAGCCAGAAAAGCAGGGGTACCAGATGTGTATACGAGCTCCTTTCTTGGAAATACTGGTGAACTGGGGCCGGGTGGAGGGGGAGTGTGAAGATAGTGCCTGCTGGCCTAGATGTGTATTTAATTACAAGCCTCCCCTCAGGGCACAGCTATGATGACAAGCTAATTGTCCTCTCTTTCACAGAGAGACTGGCAGTGCTTTTCAGTCTGCTGTCTCTATGCTGTATCTTGTGGGAGGGATAGCTGGTTACGAATTTTCTTCATTACAGCCTTATAGGGCTCCTGAATGTAAATCCTATTGGCCACCAGAGCCAGGCTGTTGAGGGGTGTCCTCTGGGCAGCAGCTGCAAAAACCAGGGCATCAGACATGTGCCCAAGCTCCTTTGGGGGCGATACCAGCAATCTAGAGTGAAGCAGCGGGAGAGTGGGAAGTGATTGGCCTTGCCTTGGAGGTCGTCTCTGGAGAGGATTATAGTTGGCTCTTAGGTGTGTGTGTCAGAAGCCTGCCCCTCTGGCTGCAGCTATGACGATAAGCAATAGTCGTCTCTAGCAGAGAGACTGTTTCATTCTGTCTCTGCTCAGCCCTCAGGCAGTAGGTAGTTGAGAACGGTTTCCCTGTTACAGTCCCATGGGATCTGCTTCCGCTAGCCACCACAGCCAGGCAATCAAGGGGTGTTTCCTGGGTGGCAGCAGCAAAAATCAGGGTGCCAGGCATTTGCATAAACTCTTCCTGGGAATACTGGCGAACTAGAGTGAGGCAGGGGGTGAGCAGACAGATGGTACCTACCAGCCTCAGTCTTTGGAGATTATTTCAGTGGGCCCCTAGATGTTTGTTAAATCAGGTGTCCACCCCTCATGCTGAAGTTTTAAGGTGAGCAAATAGGCTTCTTTCACAGAAAGACTGGGCACTTTTCAGCGGGTGGCCTCTGCACTGGTCTCTAGTGTGGGCAACCCCATGGGAGCCTTTTAACAAGTGTTTGGCAGATTGCTATAGCCTTATGGGTCTTGTGGATGTTAAGTCCCGTTGGCTTGTGAAACTAGATGTTTTGGGGGTTGTCTCTCAGGTGCTGGTCTTAAAAGTTAGGGTGCTCCTGTGGGTTCAGATCCTTTGATCCTTGAAGCGCGATTTTGAGCTCCCTCCTGATTGTAGGCTGCCACACCAGGGGTGGGGTTTATGGCAAGATTGTTTCATCCTCTATTTGTTTTGCTGTGGGTTGTCTCTTGTTTGCCTAATGTGTAGCAGTGATTCGGCTAGTTTTTCAATTTTAGAGGAAATTTTTATATAAACTGGTGTGGTAGGCAGAATTCTAAGATGGCTCTCAATGTCACCACCTCCTGGTGTATATACACCTTCTCTCAGTTATCCAATCAAACACAGATTGAGGTGTTGCTTTGAAAAGATTTTGCATATGTAATTAGATAAAAAAACCAGGTAATTATCAGGAAAGAGAGGTATTCACTTGGTTTTGATTTGATCAGGTGACCCCTTAGAAGGGGCTGGGCTCCTTACAAGATCAAGGCGTGGGATGGATCTGTCCTGAGGGAGTCTGTTTGCTGGTTTTGAAAATGGAGGAGACCACGTGGCAAGGAATGCAGGTGGCCTGTAGGAGTGGGGAGCGGCTCCTAGCTGACAGATTACGTTGAGACCTCTGTCCTGCAACTGCAAAGAAACGAGCTTGGGAGAGCTCTAGATGAGAATGTAGTCCCGTGGATGTGTGGATACAAGTTAGCCTTCTAGAACTCTGAGCACAGAACCCAGCTCTTCTGACCTATAGAAATGTGAACTAATAAACATTATTTTAAGCTTCTAAGTTTGTACTAATTACAGCCCCAATATAAAACTACACCAATGGAATATTTTGCTTCACAAAATTGCAACTATTATTTGTTAAATATTTATTGATGTTAAATCCACATTACACCAGCACAACAATCCAAAGTAGTATGATAGTACTTTTTTTATAAATACAACATAAAAGGTGGCAAATAATGCTACTTAACCCCAAACCCAGCAAATTAGCAAACAGTCACATTCAGAAAAATTTGGCAAGATAATGATGTAAGTCATAATTCTACAATATAGATAGGTCCATGAAAGACTTTGTATGGTATCTTAAATTCCATATTAGCAATGCATATTAAGTGTGGTCAAAGAAACTTGCACCACTCTGCAAAGAACATCTGCCACCCAGTGATTAAGCCTATGAATCATTTAAAACTTGGTTGGTTGGTGTTCTTAAAAAGAAGTAGAAAGCTGTACATGTGAAGCAGTAATATGAAATATATGGGGTGGTACACAGATATAAAATTATTTTAAAAAATACTACGTATTGAATTAACTGAGCTAAGACAGTTCAACGTTTTTATTATAAATAATGAAAGATATATGTGTTTTGCATAAGGAATACAGTGTTTTCTTTTCATAGCAAAGTACCATTAAAACCTCATGTCTTATAATACCATAATATCCGGCCAAATTGTTTTTTCTCCTTTCTAAAGTTTATTGGTTCCGACTTAAAGCCATCAAGTCTGGTCAGAATCCTCTCAATCTAGCTGTTGCAAGGATCAATATGCATTCAAAAAGCAGTCTGTCTTTGCAGAGATGCCTTTACAAACTACCCAGAACCCAGCACCTTAAGGCAAGGTTTCATGGCAGCGTGGAAGTGAACCAATGTTTTTCACTCACCATATTGGTGTCATTGGGAAAAAAAATAGATTATGGCACAAACCTGTTTTTGTCTCTCCCAAGAATCCATTTCCCTCGAGTAGACTAGCTCCCACAGGCAGTTTCTCTTTGATGCCAATCTTGCAGTCTCGGCCCATTTTCCACTTGCTCAACACATCTAACCTCTTCAGCTACTACACAGACTTCAGACACACTGAAACTTCCATAGCACATGTGCTCCAATCTCCCAGCTGCCCCTAGATCCCCTGACTTTTGAGTGGCAGTGTTTTTCCACCTATACTTTAATTTTGAGGAAAACCAAAAAAAAGCCTGGCCTCTATCATGTCTCCCGCCCATCTACTTTTATCTCCATGAATACAACGTAAGTGTGCCGGTAGCATTTTCCTTCATTCTTCCTACTCCTTCCAGGCCCGTCTTTCCTCTGAATACTATATGCCTTGGCCATTTGGGTGAGTGGGGTGTCTTTCGTGGAATGGACTGTAATATAGTTCTGCTTTATTCAGGATACTTTATATTATTTATATTTAAATTAGCCTTTTAATATGGTCTGTAAGTAAGCTTCCTACCAAGGTAGCATGAAAAGAAAATACTACACATAAAGAAAAAGAAAGTTAAGAACTAAGGTATCAACCTTGTTAGAAAACTCTTGATATTAATAAGATTTAAGGCAAGTAATTCCTTCCTTATGATTTAATATTTGCAAAGACAAGGCATTTACTTGGATTTGTCATTTCCTCTTCCTTTTCATCCCCACATATTGCACTTGGTTCACTGTAGCTGTCTGAATACGCTGCCCATTTCGAGTCATTTTAGTATTAACTTGTACAACTGCCTCGTGTTAAGCATTCCACACTGTCATGCTATGTAGCACCTATAGCTAGTGTTTAAAGGCACGTCTGAAAATACAAATTCTGGTTACTTTTGAACAGTGGATTTCCATTAGCATTTGGCATTTCAGATCGCTTTCATCACAGAAATTCCAAAAGTTTTAAATTGGATGATGAATGTGAATTTTCTGTGCAATGTGTACATTTCTATTAGCATCACCTACTTAAACTCTAAATTTGGTATATCAAGAAAAATATTATTTTGGTGTTTATTTCTTACAGTCAAAGGTATGTTTTTGCCCTTTATGTAATGTGACAAAGGAGTATGTTGGTCAAGGCAATGGTTGTTTCAGTGTCTCAGCTTTAACAAGAATGTTGGATTACAGGTCCTCACTTTCCACCAAGCCAGTGTTCAGTGTCAGGTGAGACGGGCTGGCTTCAGGTTGGAAGGCTGCTTTAATGTCCAGTCCCTGGTCCGAAAGCGCTGCATAGCGACTGGCTGAGGGCCGTACTTTTTTTGGCTTGGTGCTCTGTGGCTGCTGATGCCACTGGGCTACAATAAAAAAGGAAAAAGGAAAAATAACATTTTTAAAATAAACAAGATGTAATTGGAAAGCACTTAAATGTTTCAAGTAAATACAGTATGTCTTTATATATGTACCAGACACACGTTCTTTGTCATGGTAGAAATCCTAAAATTTAAGCACAGTTTTGCATTTTCCTCATATGCTACAGATTTACTGCAGGGTAGTGGGACTATAATAGCTACGCAGTAGTTTGGTGTAGTTTGTTTTAAATACTTACTGCAGCACAGGAAATCTTTCGAAATAGTCACTCAGATTCCTAATTCTCAACTGTTTCCCTCTTAAAAAAATCTTCAAAGCTCAAAATGTATAAATGCTATAATAATTACAATAGGTGTATTCTGGATGGATGTTTTTAACACTAATCAATTGAAAAAAACTGGGCAGTAGGGAAGGTTGAGGTCACTCAACCTTGAAGAACCTCACAAAGTTACTTCCTATTCAAGAAGAGGTAAAGTTTGAAAATCAGTTCTTAATTTTTTCTAGTAGTTTTCTTTACATCAATAGATCGCATAATGCTATTGTACTAGTCCGTGAATTCAACAGAAATAATTTTCTTTAAATTCAGGATGCATGTACACAAATATTCATACACAAACACAAACCTATTGCTAAGCTGCTTAATGTATATTAAGGAGGAAAGCGCTAAGCCACAAGAAGTATGCATTCCAGGATCAATGGTACACACATTTAGAGTGCATGAAGACACTGTGATAGGATTATAATACAGGAAGAAATGTTAAGAGGCAGTCATTTGCAGAACACAGTAACAAGAAAATGTGAACAACATGGTTATGTCTTTGCCTACTGTTAATTCCTAAGGATGCTTGAGTAAGGAAGCCAACAACTGACTAGCCAAAGTCAGAGAAATAAACATGCATATTTGGCTACTAATGCAAAGTTCCTGAATGATACTTGGGTATTTGTTCTCCTGGTGTAGTTCACTATTAATGTTGAGAAACTATAAATAGAAAGAGAAAGAGCAGTATGAAATTTTTGGCAAATAAAATGCTAGAGTTGTTTATAAGCTTATATAAAAGTCATGTGATTTGCTGTCCCGATGTCTAATTTTTCATGATTTAACGAATAAATGCAATGAGATGAGATGAAGCGGCACTCACTGTAAACGTCCAGCCTGGCAGTACAGGACACAATCCCTGCTTCATTCTTGGCTGACACTGTATACCACCCAGCATCTTCTTTTGTGGCTCCCTGAATGAGCAGGCAGATGTAGCCATGATTATCCTGGTGCATGCTGGAGAAATGGATAAAGTCATTAGCGTTCTAAATTTTTAAAGAGTGGCTTTGGACACGAAGCATCATTTTTAATTAGATCATTAGAAACAGAATTGTGCAAGTAGCGGATAATAGGGTCATACTTATTCTGGAAAGGCTGCTAGCCCCATTAAAGTTAATGGGAGAGAAGAGCAGACATCAAGAGGTTGAATAAATGTGCGCACTTAATTTCTAGTCAAGGATTGCCTTTACAAAGCCCACTGAATAGTTTCTGTATCGCCACTGAAGCGAATGAATTCATCTTTTCTTTTACACATAACACTCAAAAATCACGATGAAATTAAGTTAGAATGTGCCTCATCACATGCCATTAGAGCTTCCTTCCAAAAGCTTAATCATACATTAGGGTAAGAGTGATTTTTGTCTTTGATATCATTAATAGCATGACTCTTACACAGATTTATGTGCTATATAAAGTGCATCTTTATATATCCTTAGGGCCTATTGAGCAGGTGTGGATTAAGTTAAGTCATCGTGTATTCTCACCTTACTCGGTCAGTGCTGTGAGTGAGTGACTCATTTTCTTTCTTCCAAAATATCTGAGGCGGTGGCATGCCTGAAACACGGCATTCCAGTCGCACGGGGTACCCATCCGCAACTCCTGTGTTTTGCAGCTTCTCGAGAAACACAGGGGGTTTGTGTGCCTCTTTAGCTAAGGAAACATGAGATGCATGATGTATCAGTGATATACAAAAGTGGCACTATAAAGAATCCAGAAGCTTTTAGAAATATCGCTTAAACAGGGGCGCCTGGGTGGTGCAGTCAGTTAAGCGTCCGACTTCAGCCAGGTCACGATCTCACGGTCCCTGAGTTTGAGCCCCACGTCAGGCTCTGGGCTGATGGCTCGGAGCCTGGAGCCTGTTTCCGATTCTGTGTCTCCCTCTCTCTCTGCCCCTCCCCCGTTCATGCTCTGTCTCTGTCTGTCCCCAAAATAAATAAACGTTGAAAAAAAATTTATAAAGAAATATCGCTTAAACAGACCTTTTATTTTATGGTACCATTTTTCACTTCAGGTGGTTAGGATGCTAGTCCTCTCTCCAAATTATTCTTTTACCAAGAAAGGTTCCTATGCTTCATTCCACTCATTTATTTCCTCAATTAATTCAAGTCTGACAGGCCCACACAGTCCACTGGCCATCTGGTCCACAGAATGCCTGTCTGACAGGCTGCATGACACTCCTAAGTCATTGCTAGCATCTGGGATGGCTTCACTACTAATTATGTCACCAAGCACTCGCAGCCTTTACCAACCACTGCCACCTAGTGACTCTGAGGAGAACAAGTCTTTCTAGGAATTTGATCCACTCAGATTCCCTTCCTGCAATCTGAAATGTCTGCTATGAAGATTTGTTAAGTCTTGGCTTAAATGAGACATACCATAGAACTTAAAGGGGAAAAAGTGGGGGACACATCTTTATCTAAATTTGCAGCTTTAAATTGTTATGTATAAACTAGGAATATACATCTTCCAAATTATAAACTCCGGTTTGTATTCTCTGAAGAAAGCTATAAAAAGACAACTTTATTATTACCTTGAAGGAAGGAAGCCATAAGAGACAACTTTATGACTTAAACTGAAAAAGTTAGAACTATTTGTTAATAACACTCTGAGTATTACTATCCAATGGGAAATTGTTTTCTTAGATCTGAGGTGTAAACAATTTCAGAAAAAGAATAAAGTTTAATTATTTTCTTCTGAGCTCCCAATAATGAACTTGAGGATGCATGTTTTTATCAACCACCCTCTCCTTTGGGATGACAAATATGTCAAGGCAAAACAGCTAGGGAAGAAACAGGTGAAGAGAATAAAAATTCTACCTGAAAATTTCAAATACCTAAGACTCTCTAAGACCTTGAATGATGTAGAGGATTATACTTTTATTGCATTAACCGTATTTCATATGGTTTCCTGCCCTAGGCTGTTTGAGGGAAAGTGGGACCAGACCTCACTCATAATTCTTTTTCTGGATCCCAGTTTGAAAAGAGCATACAAGGCATAAAATGAACCTTAATGTCAAAGCCACTCTCCAATAGGAAGAACATCCACCATTTGGGAGCATTGCTACACAGGGAACTGATGATACAGAGCTTTGCATGATTTAATCCTTATAAAATGACATAATCCTTGGGGCGCCTGGGTGGCTCAGGTGGTTGGGCATCCAACTTCAGCTCAGGTCATGATCTTGCGGCTTGTGGGTTCGTGCCCTGCGTTGGGCTCTGTGCTGACAGCTGGGAGCCTGGAGCCTGCTTCTGATTCTGTGTCTCCCTATCTGTCTGCTCCTCTCCATTTCACGCTCTCTCTTCTCTCGAAAATAAACATTTAAAATGACATAATCCTTATAAAAGTTCTGTGAGGCATTATGGTCCCTATTTTACACATGGGGGAATTGGGTTGCAGAGATGTTATATATGTGTCAAAGGACATAGCCAGCGGACGAGAGTGGGGATTAGAACTGAGATCTGACGCCAAAGACATGACACCTGTAATCGCTGTGCACTGCCACCTTTCTAATGCAAGTGCTGACCAGGCACACCAGGATGCCTGTGTCTTTCAGACCTTCAAGTCTCATCCTGAGGACAGATATGACCCAAGGGAACATTAAACAGGAGAATGCTGAACAGTTTTGGTTGGAGGAGGGATGGTTAGAGGAATGGATGAAATTGATTCTAGTTGTGTAGGAATATCAAATACTTGATGTAAAATTTAAAAGCACAGTTAAGACCTACTACAACAGCCCAGGTATTTATGATTTTTGTGTGTGAAAAATGTCCTGGTGCCTTAATTAGCATCATTATCCAGGGTTTTAGCCACAACCTCCTGGGCTTTATTCTCATTGCTATTTTATTTCTTGAAAGAGAAATAAAGACTCATCATGTGGGGAAGAGCACTAGGAGTCAACAGACTATGGGAATCTGGCCCTCAGTTTATTAAATAGGACCCTGGGAGAGTCGCTTACACTCCTTCATTTCTACACCTGTAAAACGAGGAAGAAAATTTGCTCTAATTGTCTCTTAGGGCTTTTATGAGGACCAGGTGATACAGTGGTTAGGAAGCACCTTGCAAATAGGGATATGAGAAATAAACAGTTTCTTTTTTAAAAGAGAACAGATAATAGATGCTCAACTCTTAAGGATACTATAAACCTTCCTTATCTAAGGGTAAAACTTTATATAACATTATGTACTTTTACAAAATTTAATAGTATGTGATTCATTAAAAAGCAAATTTGAATATGACTGTGACACTAGGGGTAAATGATAATGTTTAGAAGTTTTGAATTTTGAAGCCAATGCCTCTTACTTTAAAAACTGGGTAGCACTGTATGCATCAGCCAAATCCTATATGTAAGTTTGGTTCTGGAATCCATGATGCCATTGCTCCTCTATGGAACACTGGAGGCCAACTCACACATGAGAAACAGAATGACCAGAACAGCTGCTAAATTCCTCCTCTCTCTTGGCCAGGCTAATGGGAGAAGGGAAAGATAAATAATAATGGCTACACTGAAAACAATTAATGTTTCTGATTTGGTAAGTCTTGTGTCCTAATTGGCTACTTTGATGATACACTCTATTTTTTTCAGCAGTTTTATGTGTTCTCCATACTGGTTAATAATGCAGGATCAATTTACATTTTTACAGCCGATACTCATTCTGAGAGAAAAAAATTCACAGACTTGCTTACCAGCAACCACAAGCTCCAGGCTGAATGAGTTTTGTCCTGCTCGATTAGTGGCTATACATGTGTAGATGCCAGCATCTCGTGACGTGACTGGCTCTATGATCAGAGAGTGCACCCCGTTCTCACGCACGAGCATCTTGTGAGCGCTGTCGGGGCGTATAGGTTTTCCATCTAGTTGCCAGCTTAGATCTGGGGTTGGTAACCCACTGACCTAAACCAGAAAGGAGCATATAAATTTCTCTAATACTGAAACAATGAAATCGTTAATAGCTGGGAAACCACCATGATTCCTCCTCTGGTACTATAAGGATGGGTTTTAGTGTAGGCTCACGTTACTCTTTTGCTTAAACCTTTCAATGGCTTACTGAGCAATCATGGACTCCCTTCTAAACATCTCTTGTATCTCTTAGATCTCTTATAATATCTTAGATCTCTTAGATTTCCTAGAGAAAAGGAAAACAGGGGACTTAAAAAAATTTGTTGTCTTACCTCACCACAGTTATGAAGATTACTGGGATCAGGGCGCTGAGCTCTTTGGAAAAAGGTGTCCAACCACAATAACACACTCAGCTGGCATTTATACACTATAAAGCTTATTATCAAAGGGTTGCCATAGCTATGGAGACATCAGTTAATGCATCCATCAGCACACAGAGCTATTATTATTTTATCATCTTTGAAATTAAGTAACAAGAGCAATATGAAATTACCCAGAAAGGCATCTCAACAAATTAGCATCACAATGGAAACATAAAATCCTGAGAGCATGACAGTTGTGTTGACCAGAGACCAGATAAAAGCACATTTAATTGCTAATAACACATTGTGCTGTGAAGGGGTAGGGATGGTTGCCATCTGTCAGCTCTTTATAGTTTTGCCCTTGATTGTCCAAGGGAAGAAAAGCACCATTAAGGAAGGCTTTTTTTTTTCCCACCCCCACCCCAGATTTACTAGTGGGAAATTGCATACAAAAAGATATCATTTGGACTGTAAAATAATTCTTTTGAAAAACCAGCTCTGCCAAGTTCCATTCTTGCTGCGTGATACTCTCCTTTAAAAGAGTATCTATAAGATACCCATCTCTGCACATATAGCAAAGTTCTCGAGAATTTAAGGGAAAAAAGTAAGGAAACTGAAATTACTGGCTAAAAGGATGAAGACAGTTTGGAAACAAACAGCAGTAGTTAGCTTGGCTTCGGAGAGGGCAGGCTCTCCGTTCTCCATCTGGGCACCTGCTCTCCCTCAGCTCTCCACATACACTGCTTTACCTGTTTGGAGGTCACTAGAGGTGGGAGGAGGAGGAGGAGGAGGGAGTGGACACTCCTGGTCAGGCTCCAGGCCTTTCCCAAGGTTAGAAATAAGGTGGCACTGCTCACTGCCACCTTGCTAGGTTAGATCCTGACTGAGGTCATGGTATGTTTAGTAGGAGAGTCCTTCAAAGTAACTGTGCACCCTCAAACCACTGATCCACGTGCATCTCTGCCAGTACAGACCTAATCACGTTAAAGGCAAAGGGAAAATGCCCACTTCTTCTACCCCTATTCTAATTCCAGCTTTTCTGGTTGTGTAAAGAAGGCCTGATTTCAGAAATTTAAGGTCATTATAAGCAGGTCATAATTTTGAACAGATACATGCTCTGAGCTGATATGGGGATGGGAGGAGGGAGATGAGCAAATTTGTTACTAGAGGGATTGGATTAGTCATTTTCCTTTAGCACTTAGTACCAGGTCAACGGTAGTTAGTGTCTAGGAATGCACCTAATGGGTTAAAAGCAGGGGAGTGGTGCTTTTTTGGGGGTAAATCTACCTGTTGCTTTAGTGATATAAGGCTTACTTTGATTTTTTTCTTCTTAAAGCTTACATATACTGATAATTTTTTTCTTAAAAAAATGTAGATTTTTTAGACCTTTTTACACATGAAGTAATAATCCCTTGGTATATCTAATAACTAAAATAAAATTTACTCTGTTAAATGTCATCTTACAGGTAGTCTATATGAATTAATTATAGACCAAAAATATACATATAAATACACAGATGCTGAAACTCAACTTTTGTACTTCTACTGTAGAGAGAATTATGTTGGAAAATAAAATACTTCTGAAGAGTACTTTTTAAAACACATTTCTATAAACCTAGATTTAATACTCAAGTACCTTACATTTGTGTTCTGCAATCCCAGACAGAACCAGCAGAGGGACCCCAAATAATTTTTAAAAACCTTTTCCATATTTAAGAGCTGAAACTTATAATAAATAATGGGGCAAAAAACCAAAACAATCATAAAAAATTTCAGAGCAGTGGTAATTAAACATTTCTGGCCTTGAGCTCCTTTGAGAAACTGGTGAAAGCTATATCATATACATAATTTTGTATGCAATTTCAAAACTCACACACCTAATGAAAGCTGCCTCCCCAAGGACCCTGGGTTAAGAAGCCTTGTTGTAAAAAGGGTGAGAGAAGGATGTCACTCTAACCTTGGAAATGGGAGGAATAAAAGAGTAAATACATGACTACAAAATTTATATGAAAAAAGAATGAAGATAAATTATTAGGACATGTAACAGATTTAACACATTTACTACTTCAACAAAATTGGAAACTTAAAGGGAAAAAACCTCCCAGTGACTTTGTTTTAGAGTTCTAAAGAAAGAAAACATTTAGTAAAAATTTAAAAGAATGACAAAACAATATATAAACATCTAGTATATTTCATTTTTTTCCCTGATGTATGCTGGAAAACATTTTAAAGATGTATGTATACCTTACATAATTTCCCTAAAAGGAATTCAAGAGTAATGTCAGTGAGGGGAGAAGGGAAGCCAGAGATTTGCAGGCAATAACCAGCTCTTACTTTACAATCCATTCTGCAGAGTTTTCCTTCTTGAACAGTTAGGTCTCCAGGAGCCTGTAAGAAGTGAGGTCTGAAGAATCGCTCCTGAATTGGTTCGTTTTCATCTCCACTGTCCCTTGATCTAGAACGAGGCCTTAGCACAAGACAGATAATAAACAGATAGAAAGATGAAAGGAAAGGAAAGGAAGAAAACAAAGAGGGAGGGGGAGGGGAAGATAGAAGTTATTTTCAGACTCTCAGTCATTTATTTTTTTTAATAATATGTGGAGCAATAATATAACTTCCTTACCTGATTCTTACTCCTACAGTTTACACATAAAGTCAAAAAAGCAAAACCTTGTTCATTTCCAAGTTTATTAGAAATTTAATAGTCTGCTACTTTCTGGTGTTAAATAACTCTGCTATCCTAATTCTTAGAACTAATATGAATAATAAAAGGGGAAATGGGAAAAAATGAAGTACTCTATATTAACCTATTTTTTTCCTAAATACTTTCGAAAGCTATATGAGAAGTAGCAACAACTGCTGCTCATTTTTTGCCAAATCTTTTTCAGTAGTAATTACAACTCCCACTATGATTTTAAATTTATAGGAAATTAACATTTCTTATTATTTTGTAAGAATTTCAGATCTTTCCAATCAAAATTCCTTTTCATATTAACCAGGAAAACAAATTATATATTTTTTAGCTTTAAAATAAAATTGTGCAAATCTTCCAGATTTTGTGTACCTCTCTCACTTTTAAGTATGTTGCTAGAGGCACCTTTAAGAGCAATGAAATTTAAAGTAATTGCAGGGAAGATGTAAGAAAGGAACAAGATTGTCACTAATCACTAGAAGTTTAAAAACATTTAACCAGAAAAAGCAGAACAAATGCAAGAGCGGTATAATTAATAGGTCAGTAATTCCCAGTTTTAGGTAGTTTCCTCTTCTCTAACTACAGGTCTAATTTATGAACAAAATGCTTTCCTAGGAGACACTGGCACATGGACAGTCTTAAATGTATTGAAGACACAAGCGAAGCAGAAGAAAAAAAAATGCAAGAGCATGGATGTGGTACTAACTATGTTGTGTTTACATTCACACATACAGGCACAGGTTCCTGTGAACAGACACTGTCACAAACAAGTTAGAATTAAACCCCCGTGTGTTTCAGAGCCAGAATTGTCTTCCAAATTGTTGAACAAAGGACTCTGTGCATCCAATCACGAGGAGGTGCAGAAACACCACTTGTTTGGTGCTTACCTTCTGTGAGCCTAACTTAGTATGCATTCTCTTCACCAAAAGTGTTTGCATCTGTGGCCTGTAGTTTACTGTCTGGGCTATTTGAGCATACTGTGTAAAATACCTAAATAGGAACCCAAGATGACAGGCTGGTTGACTTACCATATTCTTTTTTTAAGTGCAATATCCTTTCCTTGTCTCTGCCTACTGTTACTCCATCAACATCCTTGCACAAACTCAGGGTTAACTAGGACTAGAAAGCACACTCTATTGTTAGCAAGTATCTGTTGAGCATTTAAAATAGGACACACCTTGCCTACAAAACTGTCATCTAAAATAAACTCTTTAGAAGTGACTGAAATGTGAACATTAGGAAACTAGCTGATTTTAAGAAATCTAGTGGCAATAATTTGTAATGGGCAGTCTAGACAGCTGTTGGTTGGAGAAGTTTGGTTTTGAATATCTGTGTATCGTTTACTGGTATTTTCACATTAATGTGCTGCCATTTAAAGGTGTTGAGTCTTGATATCTTCATACATAAATTGGGCCCCAATTAACAAATTAGTGATAGTATATCTAACTGGGCTTAGCGACATTGGCAACCGTTTGTTCCTTTCCCGTTTCTGAATTGCAGACAAGAATAATCAGGGAGCCGTACAATGTATCATTTTAAGATTGTATTCACTTTCTTCTGTCTTGCAACTGTGTTCACTTTTGGGGTCATATCACGGTTCTAGTAGTGTTGAATTTATAGTAATAACTGAAATGAAACCGTAGTAACACCTATGAGAAGCAACGTGTGAAATACCTTCTGACATGAGGATGGCCTGAGGGAGAGCGGGGACTGCGACCTCTTTGGTTTACAGCCTGTACCATTAGCCGTCCCGTACAACTGATGCGGCCCTGTCAGAGACATCAGGAAAAGAAATGATTTGCAAGCAAAACAACTAACCTTCAAGCACCACCGTGTTTACTGTCCTATTCTCCATAAGACATTATTTCTTAACCAATAAATAGACCATATTAGTAACGACACCAATCCCTCTCAGAAATGTACTTTCCCTGAGTTAAACTCCTCAGTGCACTCTGTCTTTAAGGAACTCAGTGACTAGGTCTGACTTAGGACTCTTAAAAAAGCTTTACTGTTTTATCTGGAATGGTCTTTAAATGACAATCCTTCACGAATTCATTGTAATCTGCTATGGTCTCCCTAAGACACAATGTTGGATTGTGAACTATGGCAGGGGGACATTACTCTCTTGCGATAATTCCATTTTCATGGTCAAATATCTGTTGGTTGTAGCTAATTCTGAAATCAAACGAGATGATTTTAGTTTTCTAACATATCTTTTTAGTAATATATTTTTTAAATGTGAGTAGTGTCTCTTCCAAAAACCATACATTAAAGAGATGCCAGCATGATAAAATGAACATTATGTGAGAATACACATGGGGGTGTCAAGGAGAGTATAATGACCCATACATAGGTCATCATATTCGCATGACTTAAAAATCAGAAGCAGTTAAATATCTAAAATATGGGGGGGGGGGTCATATGATATGGGCCTATGTAATGAAAAGCCATATTTTCTCTCTCAAATTTTCTCTCTTAAAGTTGCTTGTCAAATTGAAAAATTGATAAATGTTCTCCTAGGATAGACAAAAGTAATACTTAGAGGACTCAGATGATATGAATAAATCCCCACTGTTACTCTGGCTTTTTGGTTTAGCCCCTTCTTTTAATTTTTCCCCGATTACTAGCAGAGTGGCAAAATCAGTGATTTTCTTCTCTCATATCCTAGGAGAATGTGAGCAGTTGTACTTCTAAATTCTGATGATGGCCGGAAGGAAACGGCAAGAGAGGAAAAATGATAAGCAGATTATTAATGATCAGACTCAGTGATTTCTAGCTCATAGTGGATGAGCTGCCCTCATGTGCACTTAGAGTCAGAATTGACAAGTGAATCTCCTTTTCATTCCAAGTTGCCAGTACTGGCAGGTAACAGGAGCAAAGGTGTGCTGTATGCTTTGAGGAGCTGCTTTCTGAGTTCCAGCCGATGATGAACTACGTGAGGGGGGCACAGTGCTGGAGGGGACACACAGAAACCCCACAGCAGGACTCAGCGAAGGGCAGGAATCTAGTCAGCAGGGTTGTCAGGGTCTCCCCGCAGACTGGACTTCTCTGGGGCCTTGACCGCTCCGAAAAGGCAAAGACACTTAGTGCTGTAATACAGACAGAAGAACCGGGGGCTATCAGATAGAAAGAGGTGGTCATAAAGAAAGAAAACTGAAGAAGTGTTATCCCACTAGATATGTAACTTACCCTGGCATTCACAGTACTTGCTACTGAGGTCATAGTTAAACATGGCCTTTCTTGAAAATTTCCAAGGAGACATGAAGTAGAACATTATGAGGGGGATTCTTTAAGAAAATTTTTTTTTAATGTTTGTTTGTTTGTTAGAGAGAGACGGAGCACAAGTGAGGGGCTGAGAGGGGGAGACATAGAATCCAAAGCAGACTCTGAGCTGTCAGCATAGAACCTGGCGCAGGGCTTGAATCCACGAATGGTGAGATCATGACCTGAGCTAAAGTCACACCCTTAACTCACTGAGCCACCGAGGCACCCCGAGAGGGATTATTTCTAATTTAGATTTGTTGCATCTGAAGTTCAGGTCAGTTCTCTCATGCTAATCTCTTGCCAAACCCTTGGGAGGCCCCCCTAAGCCAGCCTGAAATCTGAAAAATTAATTTTCTCTAACCCCTCTAAGTCTTATGCCTGCTACAGAAAATCTAGACGTGACTTGTTTAGAAGACCCCCATTAAAATTATGCAATTGATGCATTGTAGTAACTGATTTAATAAGTGAACATGTAAGATCCATGGTTCTTTTGGAAGCCAAAGGCAAGGAATTTTATATTTTGTTTTATACAAATAGCTTCAAAATTGTACTGATATGGGATATGACTTCCTTAGTATTTGCTTTGCTACTTAAGCAAATAATTTTAATCTGAATATTTTAAAATAGATTTATATAATTTGTATACATTTTTCCTCGTTGTGTAAAACCCAGAGGACCCACAAGGGAAGTTAACATTAAGTTATCATTTCTGTGGTTAGAGAAAGATGTAAGTTAAATTCAATCTTTAACCTTGAATTTGGGGAAGCAGAGAAAAAAATTTTCTCTAACCTGGATTTGAGTTTTGACTTTCCGAAGATTTTGGCCAAATCACCAAATTTGTTCAAGCCTTTGTTTCTTCTGTAAAAACCAGTGCACTATATTTGTCTCACATGGATGTTGTAAAGATTAAATGATGTAACCCAAGATGATATTCATCTTCCAAATATCAAATGGTACTTGATGTCATAAGTTACCAAGTTACCATTATTAATCATTGCTGGTATTTTTACTGTGAGTCTGAGACATTATACATGCACAGACATGCACCAGGATGATTTTCAGGGGTCCCAACAGCTTGGTTGACTGCAGTAAATTTTTCCAAGTGGTTATACTTTGCCTGAGTATGCTTTTACCCCCCCCCCCCCTTTTTAATTCCTTAAAATAACTCTTTTAATGAGTGTCTTCCCTGCCCCTCAGTGCTATTAATGCTGGGATGAGCCTCAGACACCTTTGTATTACACTCCTTAGCTCTGGAGTCAGTCTAGGTTTATAAACCAGTTCTGTCCCTTATAATTGAGTGACTTTAGGCAGGTAATTTAACCTCCTGAGTGTCCTCATCGATAAAGTAGGACCATATAGTTAATCAATCCTGCAGGGGTTCTTATGAAGATTAAATGAGTTAGTAGGCATAAAGTACTTAGTATTATGTTTTGCACACAGTAAACACTCAAAATGTTAAATTATTATAGCACTGAATATGGATATAATTATAATAACAACCAGATGGACATGAAGTATCCCTTAGAATTGTTTTAAAAACATTTTCTTTTCAAAAAAAATTATTTTTTCATATGCAACAGGTTTTCTTTCTTTCCTTCTCTCTCTCTCTTTCTCTTTCTTTCTCTCTTTCGGTATTAGGATATAATTTACTCCAAAGGAAAAACTTATGCTGTTGTTTGAAAGGTGCCAAGCACACGGGTATAGTCACTGTATTTATGTAATGGCTGCATTTGAGGTATGGAGATAAAAGTTGTCCTACTCAACTCTAACCACTAGACTCCACTTAGGATAAACCCTGCCTCTTCTTCCATCTCCAAAAAATAACAACAGGTTGGTATACTGCTTTGTCAAGATTACACATTTCTACAGTGTTCTCAAGATTTCTACACTACTGCTTAGAACCATATACACAAATAGTGCCACAGAGTATCTTCCTAACTACCCAAATTTAAGAAAAAGGAATATGTCACCATTTGTCATGTTTTTAACTCCTACACCATCTTTCACTTCTGAACATAAAAGGGGAAGTCATGACCTTCAGGAAGCAGAATTGTTAGTTTGATAATACAGTATTATTGGCTAAATACATATTACTAATCAGTAAATGACCAGGAGCATTTAGAAAGCATCCAGGGGCGCCTGGGTGGCTCAGTTGATTCAGCATCCGACTTCGGTGCAGGTCATGATCTCACAGCTCATGAGTTCGAGCCCTGCATTGGGATCTGTGCCGACAGCTCAGAGCCTAGAGCCTGGAGCTTGCTTCAGATTCTGTGTCTCCTTCTCTCTCTGCCCCTCTCTGCTCATGCTCTGTCACTCTCTCTCTCTCAAAAATAAATAAGCATTTAAAAAAATTAGAAAGCACCCAAACTCATAAGCTGTATAATTTTGATATTTTTAGTTAGAAAAAAGATCCCAGAATTCACTGTAACACTGTTGAAAGGATGCCTCTGGTGTATGCAATTGAAAGTTCAGATTTTTAAGTCTGACCATCTTATTTATGAAGGTCATACAAAATTTTAATCATATTAATGTGCAAATGAACCCCAGTAATCCTTGTGACTGCTGGGCTCTGATGGACATTAATGCTGCTGCATTTGCTTTTAACTTTCTCATTTCTATCTACTTTATTATTAACACATGAAGGAGTAATGGAAGTGAATGTTCAAAGTTTGAAATGAGCCAGGAAACCGTATAATGCTAAAACAAAACACAAGCAAACCAACTTCTTAAATTTAATTCAGCTGTGTGTTACTTTTCTATTCCAAACAAATCCACGGAGTTTAAAGCTATAGAACAAGTAATAAGCTTGAATTCTTAAAGTGATTATGTATTAAACATTCAGCTTGTAAAGATTATTCATGCCTCACGCAAAGCCAATTATTTGTATAATATGGAAATAACATTTATATTTCCTAGCTTATGAAATTTAACTGTGGCACACAGGTCTTTATATAAGCTTGCCACTTGTATACATAATGCAACTTGAGGAAACATCAAATTGCAAAACAGCCCTTCCAAACTCCAAGCGCAACACAGCGTAACTTAGCAACACAACAAAAAGTAAAACATTCATGTTTAGATTTACTTGCGTCTTAAACTGAGTGTGCGATCCTCATTTTGGCATTATGTTTGGTGTAGCACCGCACAATCACTCATTGTTTCACTAAACTATGTGACTGCTTTGGTCTCTCATGAATTGCCAGAGCCGCATACATGGCGTGTGATACACAGTCCAGTATGTGCTTGGAGCTGTGGGTTCCATCCCAAGTAGAATTTGGATGCAGTCAATAATATCTAACGTGTTTCTTATTCCCCAAAGATTAACCCAGGTGGAAAAATATTCTATAAAATATTCTGCTAACCTTTAGTATTTCTCTCTTTCCTTGGTTCTCACCCTTTCTCCCGGCTGCTTTGTGTAATTATTTTCCACTGCTCAGGAAAGCCCTGCCGTCTGTGTTTCATTACTGAACTCATTTTTCCAGGCCAGCCTTTTCCTCTTTCCCTTGGTCATTCCACGTCATGTACAGTCCAGTGTACCAGAAAAAAATAGAAGGAGCGGTCTCCCTTTCAAACTGAATGCTTTTAAGATGTGAAAAAAAAGTTTAAGGTAACTAAATGCCATCAAGGAATTGGGGAATCAACTTAAGTTTTCTTTTGACTGTATGTTATGCCTTCATGATTAATGTATCCTGAAAAATTCAGCTTTGACTCTGTAAATGTTTTCCAGTGCCTTATTATCATGCTTCTTTTAAATCAAATTACAAAATGGCAAAATACTTTAATATACAATAAAAGATGTTATAAAGTAGAGATGAAATAAAACACTGTTAAACATTTCTATTATGGTATTCCTAGAGCAACAAATGATAATGGTCTGCTGTTTGTCATGGTTTAAATACCTCTTTGTCCGTCTAATGAATGGTAGAGTTTGTTCCAATTTCTAGGTGATAACTCACAAAACCTACATGTGGCATATTTGCACATACTTGCTCAGTATTGAAGACGCCAGGAGAGGAAAGGAGTTTTACTCTCGAAACTAAAATCAACCAGGCAACATGCTGAGACTTGGAATGGCATGTAATACCAAGTACCCTAAATCTAAAAATTCTCTCACAGCAATTTCAATCTGAGGCCTGCGTGCCCACTTTTAGGATTTCCTCAGATTCTCTTCACAAGTTTCCCCTCCTATGCCTGCCCCTGGTCCTTAGGTAGAAAAGGAGACTTAATTTAGCCTCACCCTCTTTAAGTTAGAATACTGGGTGGATCAACTCACACTGAGAGGTAGTTGGAATTCTTGGTATCAGGAAGTGCTCTGGTTACTGTGGCCTCGGAGCTCTTTGAATCTTTTGCTCCCTCTGACAGACCCAGGGCAGTCACATTACTGTTTGCTGAAATCCCAGGTGAGATGGGAATTCTGTTAGAAGGGCTGGGCTTTTGGCAACCTGATGTAAACTGGTGCACTTCTCATTCCTTTGTCTCCTCTTCAAAGGGTAGAGGCCAAGATTGAGAGAGAGTTTACGGAGGGACTTACCCCAGGGCTTGGTTAAAGCAGCAGAATTCGCTGGGGGCTAGGGACTGAGATGAGGGCCCTGAGCGTGCTGGGAGCAAAGCCACTTCCCAGCTTCCTGTGTGGCTCCCGTCAGCTGTGCTGTGGGTGTGGCCGGTCTCCTGCTCCCAGCTCCCTCCACCCAAGCCCACAGCTGTGGCAGTTGTGGCACGGTCACATCTGCTGCCTGACTCCTTTCCCATGGGGGTGGTAAGGAGGAGAAGCCAGGAGGTCAGAAGACCACACACCAGCAACATGTTGGGTAGAAATTCCATCCTGAACTGACTTGCCTACTCTCTAACAGTTCTGTAGGGGAGTATCTAGAAACAGAACTGATCCTTCACATCCTGATTCCACAGGCTCCTGCCAACGTTTAGGGCTGCTGCTTTAAGACAGGGTTATTAGTGTCTTTGAATTAAAATAATGACAATAACTAGCTTTTACCAAAAGCATATTATATGCCAGGTAAACCAAGTATATTATTTAAATCCATATTATTACTCTTATTTCACAGAAGAGGAAATAGGCACAGAGAAATTATGCCACTTGCTAAAGGTCACATAGGTGGTGAGTGGCAGAGATAGAAATTCAACTCAGATCTGTCTGATGCCAGAGTTCATGCTCTTAACCCCTGAATGACAACATTTAGGCTCTTCGGTAGCATCAACCCTGTCCGATATTTCTGGCCTTTGTGGTATTATTTCTTTCCCTTCCTCCTCTTCTGTATTACAAAGGGGATCTTCAGCAGCCCTCCTGTATCTAATGACTTCAATAGATATCGAATGACTTCAACTAGTTTGTCAGTAGTTTAAATGCTCAGAGGCTGGCACGCAGTCTCCAACTCTGCACCCTGCCATTGGCCATGAGCAGCAAGTCCTTCCCCGTTTAGAACTTTTCCATATGTAAAACTAGGTTAGTATAATTTGAAGAAGACTAGAAGCAGACTCATAATTGCAATTTTACATTTATGTTCTTTGTTCTATAAAACCGCTGACTCCAGTAACAGTTTAAAACATTCGCTAGGAAAAATGCCTCAAAATTAACATCGGGACCAGCACTGGGGAGTGCTGGAACACAGTTAATTCGAACTCCATAATATATCCCAGGCTTTCTAGGGGACAGAGGAACAAAGGACCCAGCATGAAGAAAAAGTTTGGATTTTGTGGAGCTCTCTATTATTTTAATTAAAGGCAGAAAATTGAGAATTGAAATTTGTTAATAATATTCAAGGAAACATACTGAAAATACAGTAAGAAAAAAAAGCAAGTTGCACTTCTGTTCCCTCAAATCCTCCAAATATGAACACAAATAAGTATTAAAATGTAACTTTCGGGGCGCCTGGGTGGCGCAGTCGGTTAAGCGTCCGACTTCAGCCAGGTCACGATCTCGCGGTCCGTGAGTTCGAGCCCCGCGTCGGGCTCTGGGCTGATGGCTCAGAGCCTGGAGCCTGTTTCCGATTCTGTGTCTCCCTCTCTCTCTGCCCCTCGCCCGTTCATGCTCTGTCTCTCTCTGTCCCAAAAATAAATAAACGTTGAAAAAAAAAATTTAAAAAAAAAAATAAAAAAAAAATAAAATGTAACTTTCAATAAGAGTTGCGCTTTTGACTATTTTTCAAGGTGATGGTCATGTATTCACCGATCGAAAAACTGGAACCTGGAGAAAGTGCATATTTACCATGGAAACTGTGACAGTGAAGTCGGCTGTGCTCCCTCACAACCTGATTTGTGGAGAATTCGAGTTCCATTCTAATCTTAGTAGTATTGCAGAAACAGATGTTTATATGACAATGTAATATTAGGACAAACATTGCACAAACTGTTAGAGGTCTATAAGCTTTGCTGAAATTATTTGTATCATTTTCTAACATTTCATGTTTCCTTCTAAAGGAATAATGAAATATGGAATGATATAAATAGATCAGAGATTTAAAAAACATAACTGGACAATCTTCATTAGTTCTATAATTGTTAATTTTAGCTTCTTTTTTTTTTTTTTTAAAGTGACTTCTGCTGACTTTGTAAAATTACCCTGTCACACATGGAGGTCTTAAGGTACAGAATCACTCCTTACTCACTTTTGCATCCTCTGTACCCAGCAAAGTGTATCAAATACATACAGTACTCAAAAAGGAATCTGCAGGCTTGAACTGGGGACTTGGTACCAGTAGCTGCCTGTTAAATTCTAAAGGAGTCAGCTGGTTTTTTGACCCTAAATCTAAGAGCAAATACAAGAGAAAACATTTGGATGGAAACAAATAATCCTGAATGCCATATGTAGATGCTATCAAAATTATAATTTATCTACACTTATATACGACTTAAATTCCAGTGAATTAAGTGTATCTGTATTTCTTTTAAATATTTTACTTTTTTGAGGATTTTTACTACAGCCTATTGATATATGTCACTCACTACACTTTTCTCCTTTTTTTTTCCTTCATAGAACTTAATCCCATCTGAAATTATATTATTTATGTATTTGTTTACTGGCTTACTTTCTATCTCAGGACTTTCTTCTGTCCAGCACTGCAACCCCATCACCTGCATAAGTGTACCTATGAGGCCCTCAGTAACATTGGTGGAAAGAATGCACGTCTACACTGGAATTACTCATGTGAAAAACACCTGATGAAATAGATACTAATAAAGAATTTTTCTATCTTCTGAAATCCAGATGGATGTAAAATTTGGGAAAATTATTTCAAGTCAAAGAAATAAGATTCCACCTTTTTAATTAAACAGTTCCTTTCTTCAAATAAATGCCTGTAAACACTATGCACAGAACTGAAGCCAGACCTATACCCTTAATCTTTACCTGAGGGTTTGCAGCCATAATTGTGTAATTGCCATCATCATCTAGGGTGGAGGCTGTGGTATGGAGAGAGCAGGTCCCGTCAAGATCTCTTTGAATGGTGTAGTGATCATTCTTTGGAGAGATCTGCTTTCCATCTTTAAACCAATAGATCTGTGAAAGGAAACAATGATTAAAGATTAAGGATGTGTGTAGTATTACTCTGTTTGGGGGACTGATAAGGAATAACTGTGTGATCTGCAGAGCTGATCTGAGTTTTCATGTTAAAATGTTAAACAGAACATCTGAACAGGAAATTGATTTTTGAGCGAAAAAAGTACGTGAGAAACAGGTTTAATTCTATTTTAGTTTTTAAAAATGATATATCTTGGGGCGCCTGGGTGGCTCAGTCGGTTAAGCGTCCGACTTCCGCTCAGGTCATGATCTCGCGGTTCGTGAGTTTGAGCCCTGCGTCGGGCTCTGTGCGGACAGCTCAGAGCCTGGAGCCTGCTTCAGATTCGGTGTCTCCCTCTCCCTCTGGCCCCTCCCCTGCTCACGCTCTGTCTGTGTCTCGATAATAAACGTTAAAAAAAAATTAAAAAATGATACATCCTTATATTTTAAAAAGTATGTATGTAAGTAGGTATTCACATATTACTCACATATTTTTTTACATATTATTTATCTGGAGGGATCTAGATTGAACGTTGACAGTAATAACTTCTGGGGTGGCTTCACAGGCATTTTCCATTTTTGCTTCTATTTTCAAATGTACTGAATTAAAAATATTACTTGTAAAGGTAAAAAGGTATTTTATTTTATTTATTTAAAAAATTTTTTTTAATGTTAATTTTTGAGACAGAGGGAGACACAGAATCCGAACCAAGCTCCAGGCTCTGAGCTATCAGCACAGAGCCCAACGCGGGGCTTGAACTCAATTGTGAGATAGATCATGACCTGAGCCAAAGTTGGATGCTTAACTGACTGAGCCACCCAGGTGCCCCAAAAAGGTTATTTTAGAGAACAGTAACAGACTCCTTACTCCATTCCACTGAATTGTGTTAGACAAAATGGCAGTGAGGAGTGAGCAACAGTTAAGGGTTGGTGGTGGGTGGAGGCCTACTGTTTTCATTCTGGGCCAAGGAGCATATGCTCAAAGTTGAGTGTTTGTCAGTTCTCCCCACTATGTTAAGAAAAAACACAGTAGTATTTAAACTTACAATAATTTTCAATAATATTTTAACTTGGTTTGATAGAAAATTAAATGTGAAGAATAAAGTAAAAATAAATCTGGACTAAATAACACATTTTAAAATGGTCCAGTTACCTCTTCCCTAGGTCCTCCTACCTTTTGTCATCTTTAAATAAAATCACTGGCCGGCAGATCCCTCATGATTTAGTTATTATTTTGGACGGTTGAGACACAGGGCCATCATGATGAATCACAGTGCCAGCAGCCCTACCATGGCCTAGATGCAGAACTAACGCCTGCCATCAGCCCGCCTCCAGACTTCTGGCTAGGGAACTAAACAAATCCCCCTCTCTAAAGCCACAACAAGTTCTCTGTTGTCATCTGTGTTCCTTGCAAACTCAAGCTTTCCTAACTCATTCCTAACAGAAGAAACCTCCTTTAGAGCCTTCAGTTTTTAAAATGAGCTTCTTCCTTAATGTAAATCAGAATGCACATTGAGACCACAACTGGCATTCAAATTCAACTCTCTATCAAAGCTTCTGAATCTGAAAAATCTTTCCAAAACATACATTTCTAAGAAAGGACAGGCTAGAAATATATAGCACTAAATAAGGGCATGAATAATCGGGATCTGACTGCTGTAACTCTTCCAACCCCCATTTTTCAATTAGCTCTAAATTTACAGCCTGTATTGTTAATCCGCAGAACTAAAGATGAATCACCAACTAGACTAATAACTCTCAGTCTTAAAAATTAAATTATGTAAAGCATGATACTTCATAATTATCATTCTCTGCTTGGTGGTTTTATTATTTCTGATGGAACCCAGAAGCTGTGATTAGAACAGTTTCCTCCTTTTGCATTCTGGCCACTATGCCAGTTCTTCAGAACTGTTTCTTTCCTTTAATCCTATTCCTCACCTCTGCTATATCTGGACTACAACTTTCAAATGAGAATTAGGAAACAGTCCAACAATTTTACCAAGACTGTTGATGGAGAGGGAAGGAGAGGATATACAAGATGAAAACAGGGTGAACTAGAAACGCCTTTCAACCTTCTCATGTCTCAGTCAGAACAAGCATGTAAAAGGCAGAATTTTTTTTTTTTTTAAAGCATAAGCTAAAAGAAAGGATGTATTTTTTGGAACATGCTGAATATTCCACACTTTGATAGGGAGGGAAGAAAAAGAGCGGCAGTGAGGACAGGAGGAAGGAAGGGGAAGGAGGAAGGAAAGGTGAAGAAGAAAATGTAACAATAAAACGTTCTTAAAAAATTAAGCCTTAAAGCTGTGAAACATTGAAATTCATACCAGAAATGCAAAATTATGTTAAAAACAACAGCTCATCTTTCTGGTGAACATGGTGTTTTTTAAAATAAGAATCGGTGATCTTAGAACTTAAGCAATGATCTTAAGCCTTGAGTAAGATTTAAAAATAACAAGGGATTTGTGAATATTTTGGAAGCTTAAGATATTTGGAAACAACAATATCTTGTTGAGTTTCATTCATAAGCTGCAAATTTATTTTTAGTATGTGCATTGGATATCATATTTGTGAATACACAGCAATTATCCAAATCATGTCAAGAATAAAGAAGTTTTCTCTAACAACAGTTTACTTTAAAAGTCTCATTTTATTAGCAGGGGGATACATAGGTAAAATTTTAAGGCTATTTTCTTTGCTCTTTTTTCTATGACACCACTGTTAAACTTTTAATTTCAGTGAGTGTATTTTCCCTTCTATATGCTTATTGTACAAATTTGCCTGGCCTTTGGTACTTTCCTGTTTTTTTCATTGAAGTTTCTATTTCTTTTAACATTGTTTCAATCATTTTAAACACAGGTATTTTACAGTTTGCTTAAGATTACCCAACACTGCACAATACTTAAGCTTCTATTGTCTTGTTTCTTGTGCTATTGATTCTCCTTATTGTTGCTTATTTTCTCCTATGGTCTGTAAGTTTTTACTGTGAATTTCTTTTTCCTCCCTCTTACTCTACAGAAGTTTGATATGCCCCAAATTGTGAGAGTGTTCTATAGGGCAGTTTTTGCTTGCTTCTGCCAGAAACTTAAGGATTTTAACCCATCCTGGACTAAATTTCATATTAATTTCTCAGCTTTTGGCTCCATATCATGTGTTAAAGTAAATTAGGAGTTTCAGTTTCTCATGGGTATCTTTTTTATTCTTTTCTCCCAAGTTCTAGGGAAAAGTGTAATCTGTGCATTGTTTTCTGGGCTAGTGAGCAGTTAGTTATTCCTGTCTCCCTTTAGAGACAGGGCAATGCTTTATCTAGCATTTCCATGCATCTGTAGAAAGAGGGCTCCCATCTAGGTCAGCCTAGACTACCTGAGTGTCAGAAGTTCCTTTGATTATCCTTTCTCAACAGTATTCTGGCCTCTAGCCCCTTTATAAATACAGGAAGGCTTGGTTTTGTAGATTAAAGACCTGAAGTTTTTATAATCCATGGTAAACTTTATTTCTTTGTATGGTACACAGCATGGGGTTCGTGTTCAAGCCTGGCCACTCACCAGCTCCCTGACCTTGGGCAAGTTGATTAAACCTCACTGAGCGTAGTTCAGTCATCAGTAATTTGGGAGTGACACTGATAAAATCACATGAGGAATAAATGATGTAGGTGTATGAAAAGCTCCTTGTCAATTATTTAATTGTTATTCTCCTATTCTATTCTTCGAACCCAAACTCTACCCTTCTTCTGCTCTTTCTGGTTTCTTTTTTTTTTTTTTTTAGAAATGAGGGACTGAAAGTTTAGAGGAGCTCAATGACCATCGATTAAAGTCAGGCCACTTTGTGTTTTTTTTTTTTTTTTTCCAACGTTTATTTATTTTTGGGACAGAGAGAGACAGAGCATGAACGGGGGAGGGGCAGAGAGAGAGGGAGACACAGAATCGGAAGCAGGCTCCAGGCTCTGAGCCATCAGCCCAGAGCCTGACACGGGGCTCGAACTCACGGACCGTGAGATCGTGACCTGGCTGAAGTCGGACGCTTAACCAACTGCGCCACCCAGGTGCCCCTCTTTCTGGTTTCTAATGCCTCCTGAGGAAGGCCTTGAACTTAATAGTACTTTAAACATTTTACATCATGGGTACTGAGAAAGGTAGTCTGTATCTCTTCCTCCTATTATACATGCTGTACTTTTGAAGCCTAATTCTTCCTCAGAAAACAGGACTCTTAAAAAGCCATGTTTTTAGCTTACCTTTGGTTTTGGATTCCCAGTCACTCTGCATGTGAAAGTTACAGGCATTCCCTCAAAGATCTTGTAATGTTTCAGTTTCATCTCAAAGAACGGTGCCACTCCATTTTCCACAGGTGCATCCCCATATTGGACGTCATCACCTGATTCATCCACAGGAGACCTTTCTAGCCTGTACTCGATTTCACTGATGAGTCTCTGTTCACAGCTGGAGACTTTGTATTCCTACATCAGGTAAAAATAAAGGTCATGTTAGCAACCTCAGTTTCTTGTGGTACAGTGTGTCTCATGAGTCTTACCCTCCCCTCCAATAAGGCACTCAGAAGACAGTGATATTTTTACCATGGAGCTTAAAAACAAGTCTGAGCCCAACTCAGTCCCATATAAAACAAAAAAACATCTGGAAGTAAGTATATATGATATTTCAAATTGTCTTCAAGTCTTATCATCCTCCTCCCCCAAAAAACTATGAAGATGAATTTCTTTCTCTTGTCTCTTGGGGGGTAGGGGGAAAGAAAGAAAAAGGCAACAGCTTTATATTCTCAAACTGTTCATAAGAATAAAACCTGATGGAACACTGATTTCTTTCTGTAGAGTAAAAGCTGATGCGGGGGGGGGGGGGGTGCAGCTCTTCAGAAGGGTAACAGTACATGTGGCCAGCAGCTGCAATATTACATAGCATTTTATCAAATGAATAATGGGAAAAATGGCATTTCTTTTCACTCATAACAGTCCTCGGCCACAAAGCCTCTGAACTCCTCCTCAGCTGTGCAGCTATTAGGAACTATTCTCCACCAATGTTTCAAAGAAAAATGGGATTGGCAGTCTAGTCAAAACTGTGATTAAAAAGACAAAAACAAAGTACCCATCAACATCCTGTGGTGATCAAGGAGGACCCTACAGTTCTCTTGCTTACAAAGCACAGTGAACACAAGGCAGCCCATTAGAAAATACTCTCTATTTAATTATAAATAAAAGATGTTTCAGCTAGGTTTTCCTTAAAGAAGTTACTCAACCGTTAAAAAAAGTTTGTCGTCTTGAGGGAAGAAATACAACAGTATGAATAAAACTGCAAATGAGTTGTTTTAATTACTATCAAATGAATCAGTTTAAGAATGGGCACGTTTATCCCTAGAAAGGTACAACAAATGAGAAACAATTCACAGTTCAGAGTGTCCACTAGTGACAGAAGCAAATTCAAATTCATAAATGTATGACATAAATCACACTTCAGTAATTTTGTTCATCTGATCTTAGACACTGGTCATAGTATTTCCAATTAAGATGTGGCAGGAAAGATAGATATGCAGGCAAACAAAGACCACGAGATAACAGATACAGTGAAAGACCAGAAGGAGAAGAAAGGTGAAAAGCTTATTAACCTTTTGACCATCCAGAGGACTCCCTACAGAAGCATGAGGAGACCCAATTTCCTGTAATGGTAGAAAAAAAGAAGTGAAGACTAGTGACAGAAATAAGAATCCAGCAAGATACCTAGTTTTAAGTGAAATTTTTGCAGTAGCAATATTTAACACAGAAAAATCTTCAGATATTAAAGGCAGATCCATTTTTTAACATCTATAAGAGTTGACTTGATCATTTAAACAGGTTTTAAAAAGCCTTCTTTAATCTTGAGACTACATTTGGAAACTCCAAGCAGAAACAGTGCAGATTATAAAACAGCTTACATCAAATCCATGCAGTGACTTTTTTGGGGGGAACAAAAATAGCATTTTAGGTTTTCTGCTGATTAGTGACGTATAAATGTATATGTGAAGGAAAATAAAGACATAATTTTTCTATAAATAAATAGTTTACTTTGACTAAATATTCACCGGCTGTTTCAAATAATTTCAGTGAAATATGTTTCTCCACACAAAAGGATTTTGCATGAAAGCACAGGACAGCAAAAACAGAAAGATACTTGAAGGGAGAATAAAGTGATCAACAGGAAGATAAAAAGAACAGTTATCACCGACTGCAGTAACTCTAGCAGTCACTTAACACACTGTTTGGCACATGGTATGTGCTCAATAAATATTAGCTATGACCTTGATTGATGATGTTAATACTGCTTTTCTTTGACTTGCCCTCTACTTCCTACAGAATTGGCCCCAAGAATAGTGGCCATGAAGACTATGGGGAGAGGGAACAGAATAATTATTATTTTTCTAAAAAGTCCAGATGGGGGTGCCTGGGTGGCTCAGTTGGTTAAGCGTCCGACTTCAGCTCAGGTCATGATCTCATGTTTCGTGAGCTCGAGCCCCGCGTCGGGCTCTGTGCTGACAGCTCAGAGCCTAGAGCCTGCTTCGGACTCTGTGTCCCCCTCTTTCTCTGCCCCACCCCTGCTTGTGCTGTCTTTCAAAAATGAATAAACGTAAAAAAAAAAAAAAGTCTAGATGAACACAGTACCTGATTAGCTGTTTCCTCTTCTGGCTCCTGAATATTAAAAACAGTTGCACTGTCAGCACCTAGTAATCGACGAGCCATTCTTTCTTCATATGTTAACCTCTAGACAAAGTAAGTCACAAAAAAGACAAAATTAGAAAAGTCACAATTATATACTGCCTGATGAAAAAGAATTTTATTTATTCATTTTTTTTAAACTGAATTGAGAGAGACAGGGAGACCGAATCTGAAGCAGGCTCCAGGCTCCAGAGTTGTCAGCACTGAGCCCAACGTGGGGCTCAAACTCACAAACCATGAGATTATGACCTGAACCAAGTTGGAGGCTTAACCCACTAAGCCACCCACATGCCCCAAACACTTTTTAAAGTTTATCTATTTATTTTGAGAGAGAGAGAGAGCAAATGTGAGCGGGGGAGGGGCAGAGAGAGGGAGAGACAGAATCCCAAGCAGGTTCCATGCTGTGAGTAGCACAGAGCCCGACATGGGGCATGAAACCACAAAGCATGGGATCATGACCTGAGTTGAAATCAAGAGTCAGAGCTTAACTGACTAAGCCACCCAGGCACCCTGAAAAAGAATCTTAAAAAATGAGTTTTGATATTTTCTGTAACTATTTTCCCCTCAACCTTCAGATACCTATATATAAAAGGAGTCTCTTTCTTTCCCTTCCTTCAGTTGTTCAGTCTGTCACCTCTCCTTCTGGTCTTTGTGGCTTAATATAGTGTTGGGATATGAGGTAACTAATCTTGAGAGCCACTGACTGAAACAGCACAAATTTAAGGTGAATATAATAAGCAAACAAGGCAGAAACCACATAGGAAATATGTGTCATATACCAATCTTTAATGGTAAATATATAGACAAAAGAGATATTCAAATAGCAAAGTATTTTTTTAAGGAAAGGTTATTTTCATAACCATCCACAGCTTCAAAACAGCCTGGTCAGCTCCAAGCCTCTGATAAGGAATTTTAGACCAGCTGGCAGTGATGATCCTCTCTGTTTCGGGGTTCTCACCTCTAAAGGCACTTCCCAGGCTGTCTGTGTGGCAGGTGAAGGTAGGCAAATATAATAGTCCACAGAGAATGACTGCACATGGCTGAATTAGCAAAAGGACTGTGAGGGACACTTGCCAAAGCTAATCTCCACAATTCGAGATTCTACTCAGATGCAGATTGCTTGCCCATCAGGCAGAGAAAGTGATAAAGTTTTCACGTCTAGCAGCCGGTGCTCTGGATCCGGCCAAAACATATTTGCGGGGCCGTTCTTATGCCAACGTGTTTGTTCTGTCCAGTGGGCTGTTTCCTGCTTTTGAGTGTTGGTCCTATAAAACCTTAGAATTGACAGTTCTAGGAGGAACTTTCAGAGACCCTCTGTCCCACGAAGGGCATTTTACAAACAAGTGTTTTATTCAAAAGAGAGAATTAGTAAGACGGAATCTTAAAAGAAAAAATAGACAAGTTATTTCAGTAAGCTTCCAAACTTCTGAACATCGATGCAAATTCTATTGGAAACTCTCTAATCAGGAAAATATGTTGAATAAATTTACAGTTTCCAGTAATTGCTGGTTCTAGTCCCAGCTGAAACCGGGAAGTGAAACAAGTCAGTGCCAAATGACAAACAGTCCCGAAGTTCAAATTATTTCATTTACTGAAGAAGAGGCAGAAGACAAGAAGAGGTAGAGGCAGGTGTTTCGTGCATGGGCTGTCTCAGGCCACTATGTTATTATTTAAATTAATTTTCTCACATCTGTTAAAGAATCATTGAATTCAAGTTTTCACAAGGAGTTTTAAATACCTGCTCTCTTAAATGCCTCTAATGTTTTCATGGAGAGCTGTAGCAATATCAAAGGTAGGAGTGGAATATTTTCCACTCTCTTTCTTATAAGCAGAAATATCAACTAGTGATACTAACTCCTTTCCCACAATGTACTTGCTACCATTAAAAGCCAGATTTACTTCAGTTTTGTTTCTAAACCACTAGGCTATATGGCTATCCAAGCCCTGTCTACAGAGGACAAAAATAAGTAACAGAATAATACGCAATACTAGGAAAAAGTTGTCCTTTTAAACTCTCAAATGTGGAAATCCATGGGACTTGTGAATGTCATTCACTGCTAAACAAAGAAATATAAATATATAACATAATATACACAGTATGATATCACAGCCTATAGAAGTCTTAAGACTCTTTAACCAAGAGAATCTTAGCCCATAAGGAATATTTAAACAAAGGTCCAGAAAAACCCAAAAAACTGGAGAAATGCCTTTACCTGGCTTGAGTAAGTTCCCGTAAGTATTTGCTTTAATCTTTCAAAGGCTTTCATTGACGGAGCAGGGAAAGCTTCCTGCGTATGTGTATTTACACATGCAATTACTTATTTCAGGGAAAAAATATTTCCCCTTTGTGGAAATCTTCTATTCTCAATGAAATGAATGACTAACACAAGATCTCATTAGAATTTTAATCTTCCTGAACTCAGATTAGGATGCCCTAATAATTAAAAGCAGCATTCAGCACCCCTCCTCCATCCTCCACCTTTCTAATCAAACATGGTCTGTTCTCACATTTTTATTTATCAATGTGAGATAATTAAAATTCCTGGAAAACATATTTAACATAGAGAGCTTTCTACTCTGAAAAAGGTATCTGAGAAGGAGATTTTATACAAAGACGCCCTTTTCTTCTACTTAAGAGCCAGGCAAATTTTTCCAGTGGCAATTCCAAAATAAAGCCACAAAAGGCTCCTTTCCTTCACCTGGGAAATCTTATTTGTGAGACTTGTTCTTCCTGTCCCCTTAAAAATAACCTGGATGTGGTAAGAGGAGGGTCAATAAAAAACAAACAAAAAAAAAAACTGATGAGAAAACATTTAAGTCCAATGGAGGAATTATCTATCAATCTATCTATCTATCTTTAATTTTTTTTTAATGTTTATTCATTTTTGAGAGACAGAGAAAGAGCATGAGTGGGGGTGGGGCAGAGAGAGGAGACACAGAATCCGGAAGCAGGCTCCAGGTTCTGAGCTGTAAGCATAGAGCCTGACACAGGGCTCAAACTCATGAGCTGTGAGATCATGACCAGAAGTCGAATGCTTAACTGACTGAGCCACCCAGGTGCCCCAAATCTACCATATAGATACTATACTAAACCTGCTCTACAATTCTGCCCCCTTAAAATGTAATTCTTTTTTTTTTTTTCTTGAGTTTAGTTGTCTGGCTTTGACAAACTAGAACAATATTGTAGAACAAGCATTACTCCTTCATTACTGAATCATTATCTATTTATGGTCTAGTAGGACAGTCTTAGACTTCAGGGGTTGTTTCCTTAGTGAAGATAGTTTTTCTGTAGAAGCAGTACATGTCTTAGAATACATTTCTTAGATACAAATCATTCCAGAGCATGCCTTCCCCCTCCTACCCAGCCCAGGTCTGTTCCTTTTTCTTTGTAATGTTGCAATTCCTCCTTTGTTTTACTCCCCACCTTAAAATCAGCCTTTCCTCTTTATCTCCAACTTGCTATCTTCACTCCCAGAATGTTTTTCATGAATAGGAGGAAACAGTGAAGGCTGAGTAGAGGGAAGCCTTTCTACTTTCCTCCCTTTCCCCCAGATTCAGGCCATAATGCTAAGAAGAACACTGAGGTTTAGGGGTAATGAAATCATTTCATGGACAGATTGCAAGAACCTAAGTCAGGGAAGAGCTCTCTGATGTGGGTAGCTAATATTCCAAGTACAAGCCCCAAATCTGTCTCTCCATACCGGCTGGCCATTGTTCAGGAGGTCCTCCTTGAAGCGAAGTTTTCGTTCCAGGTCTTGAATGACAGCATCCTTTGTGCCTTGAATCTCCTCATCAGAAGCTATTCTAGCGGTTCTATTGACTTTCTTTGGAAATCCCCTGTAGGACAAAAGCACAAGACAATATGGTCAGTTGTCAGGCATTCAAGTTCAACAAAGAGAGTACAATGTATCAATGTATCCCACTCTTTTCTAATGTTACATCTATTCCAACTAATTATGGAAGGAACCATGAAAGCTGCTTGCAGTGTTCAGGTAACACTAATTGGAACCAGCTTTCAGAGAAAGTGGAAATGCCTTAGGGAGTGTCTCAGGTGGTCAGATACATGCCAAGGATAGGGCAGGCCTGTGTTTCAGTCCCAGGGAGGCAGCAATGTAAAGTGAAAAGACAACGATTTGTAATCACAGGTTTAAAATCTGGCTCTGCCTTGTATTAGGTTTGTGACTTTGGAATAGTTTCTTAACATGTTTTATAAACAAATATAAAAATATATGCCATATAGGGCTGTTGAGAAGAGTTCAAAGAGAACATATTTCTTTCATACTTTCAGAAGTTCAGTCCTTCTGATCCTTTGTAATCAACTTATTCAACAAAGTGTCTAGCTCATTCTAAGCAAATATCGTTTGTTACCTTCCCTTCTATCCTGATTTGATTAGAGGAGGTCAATGTTATAAAAGGTCTATTTTATACTAATGGGCCCTGGAAGGTCTGCAGGCCCCGCTCTGCAGGGTACTCCCCAAGCCTCCTAAACCCCCTGGAGAGCCTAGGGCTCTCAGGTGACACCTCAGAATGTTTCTTTCCAAGGACAGCAACAACGTCGGAACATGTGAGCCAGGGGTCGCTGGGGCTGGATGCTTGATGGGTGTGGTATTGCTTTTGTTGGTGCTGTAAGCAATTTGCTTCCCACTTCTCTTCCTTTGCCCTCACAGGGCTGTGAGTAAAGATTCAACAGAAAGAGAATACTATACAATAGTGAAAATGAACGACTCATAGCTACCCTATCACCAAAGATGAATCTCAAAAACATAATGCTAAGCTAAAACAAAGCCAAGTTGAAGAATACATAAAGTATGCTTCCAATTATAAACAGGCAAAAAGCTCAGCAGTCTTCTGCCAAGGTAGGGGTTCTCAAAGGGTGGTCCCTGGCCAGCAGCTTCCGTGTCACCTGAGAAACTGTTAGAAATGCAGATTTTTGGACTCACTCCACACTTGCTGAGTCAGAAACCTTGGGGTTAGGGTCCAGCAGTCTGTGTCTTAAGCCCTCCAGGTGATTCTGATTCATAAAAAAGTTTGAGATAGAAACTTAGGGAAACACACATATATAAACCATTAAGACAAGAGAAGGATTAACTCTGAAATTCAGGGTAGTGTTACCTCCTAGGGATAGTTGTGAATACGACTGGGGAGGGTCATGTGGGGAACCTTCAAAGATACTAGAAACAGGTATGACTTTTATTATTATTCTTTTAGACTATATATATACATTGTATATGCTTCCTCATTTAGCTTATATGTTTTATGATAAGACATTTCTAAGTTAAAAAAAAGGTTTACTGCAAATGAGTCAAGGCATCCTGTGCCTGATACCACCTTACTGATATGGTAGAAAGCACTAGTAAGGCTGAGGATGTCATTTAACACTGAAGTTCACCAAACCCTCTGCTTCTCACCATTTCACCCCAAAATGCTGGAAACAGCCAATCACTAAATATGCAAGAGAAAGCATAAGCATCCTGTAACAGCTGTGTGCTCGGCCCTCATCAGTAATACTCTGAGCCCTGAGGCCTGGGCTCCTCTGGTCTATTCCCCTTTGTTTCCTTGCAGAGCTTCCCCTGATTTTGCTGGGTGTTCACCCCTCAGTGTGACCACCTCCCCAAGGTGACCACCTCCCCAAACTCAGGGGTGAGTGATCTAAGTTAATTTGAGTGGTCCCAATCTCCTGGATGGTGATTAGTGTAGCCAGAGACCTGTGATGGAGCCCTGGCCAGTGAGATTGGAGAAATGAGGGTGGGAGAGGGGGAGGTGCTCTGGCTAAAAGTTTCTCATCTCTAAAAAGAAGCACACAGGAAGAAATACGCCTCTTCTTTCAATGGCTGCCATTATGTCAAAAGGAAATGCGCAAAACTGCTGCAGCCATGCTGACCACAAGGGGCTAATGATGACCATCTGGAAGGACAGAGACCCTGGAGCCCTTAACCCACCGTGGAACTGCCTGACCCCATACTAGTTATGTAAATCAATAAACCATGTGCATTTAATCTTCTGATACCTATAACAGAAACTACCCTGACAGCTTTTCCAGGTCCTTTCTTTCTAGTCACTTGCCCCAAAGTTCAAGTGGGAGGGTGTTAAACATTGGTATTAAAGAAAATACTGTGATATCCTGTGTTTGAATATCAAGAACGAGGTCAAACTTCGTTGTATCTTACTCACTGGGAGTTGATCCTGAATTTTAAGGAGCTGGGCAGTGAAGCTGTGACATATTAACAACAAGAGCCATAGAAATAGTGATTTTTAACCTCAATTTTTAGGACCATATAATCGGTTAACAAAAATGTGCACACATTGCCAGCTTCCCTGAGCTGGAGCCTTTCTCCCTTCCTTTTTTTCCTCAAGATGGTGTCATCAGCCTTCAGGCTTCAGTTTTTTTGTCTCCTTGGAAAGGAGGACCCTGACCCAGTCTACCCATGTTGTATTGTAACATGTTTGTTTTCTTCATAGCACCTATCAAAGTTTATTAATGTACGTTCTTTTTAAATTGTCCCTCTCTCACCATGCCTCTTTTGTCCATGACAATGCCTGCCAAACAGCAGATCCTCAAATAACATTCATGGAATTAGTGAATGGATGCACTATCTTCACTTCTGACCTCTCTCTTCCCTCCTCAGGCAAGAAAAATTATGCCAAAGCTATCCATATAATCAAACCACATGTAAATAAGTTAGGCTCAGAACAAATACAAATTACATAGTTTTGGGGGAAAAAAGTTCTACACTGCTTTTGACTAAAGCCTTACATCTGAGAACTGGAAGAGGTAGGTTTTGAAGTCACCTGAAAGGCAACATTAAAGCTAGCTCTGTGTTACATCACTTATTATTGGGAACACACAGGTTCCCATTATTTTACACTTGACAACATAAATGAGTTGCACAACTCCGTGATGACGAGCAGCCTCTGATGACAGAAGCTTCACTGTGTTTCTGCAGGCAGAATACACTGAGAGCCATGTTCCTTGCACCAATAAGAAAGAAAGGGGCAAAGGGCGGCTATCAAGGGCAGAACAGATCATCTAAACAATATAAACAGGGAACTGCTTTTGTAAAAGACAGCCCCAAGTCCCCTTGGACAAGTAAACACCTGTCTATTCACAACAGAATAAGTCCTGTTGCTTAAAAAGCAGTTCTCAGTATCTTTGACTCTTTAAGGGACTTGAGAACACCTGCCCTAGGACATTTCATAGAGAAGCCATTCACCTTGGTTTGGATCCCTGCCACCCAGGTATTTTACTGTTTCAAAGAGTACAATTAAAATTACTCTTTGACCCAAATAAAAACCCTGGCCATTCTATATTTCTCTTAACAAGGTGATTCCCTAAGTGTATCAAGATCACAAGCATTAGAAGAGCATTTGCTTCATCTCTATTCCCTGCCATTTTAAAGACATTTTCTTTGACTCACAGAATTTAAGGTACACATAATTTCTTGGTTCTGAACAATTAACACTGAAATCAAATCAATCAACTAAAAGATTTTTAAATGTCTAACAGTCACTGACAAATATTTACTGAGTATACAGCAAGGCACAATGCTAGGCAAGCATCAATAGGAGTTCTGTTAAGCCTGAAATTCAACAGTTGGTTTGTAAGACAAGCAATTGTGTCACCTGATGACATCTTGGAATTCTAGGCAGAAGTTCTATACATAAAAACGAAAAATAATAAAAAAGCTACATCACTGTAGTCCCAACACTATGTGACAAGAAGATAGCCAAATCCTAATGGGTGACCTTTGATCTCAAGGGGCTGATAAGTTGGAGAATAAATTAAGGAACAAACTATGTCATGGTGATTCTAGGAGCAATAGGAGTAAAAAAAGTAGGAAAGAACGCTGGCTAGACTGACTGCAGAGGCTCTGTGAAAGAGGCAGTATCCAGGATCTTGAACCATCATAAGGATGTAGACAGGTGGGGAGGGGGGGGGAGAGGAAGGAATTCTGAATCAGCATGACTAAAGGTGTAGAAGGGACAATCTCTTATTTTTTACTCCCTAAAACACTGGGGCTTGGGCTAGTTACTTATGTCTATGTGCCTCAGTTTCATCCTCTGTAAAGTGTAAAATGTGGGTATTAATAGCATGTACCTATAGGGTTATTAGGAAAATGACATGAACTAATACATATTGAGTATTTAGATTGTGCCTGGCATACTAAGAGGGGCTCTGGAGAGGCCAACAGAAACTACCCAGTATGGAACTGAATCACAGAGATGAAACTGGCCAAGGAGAACGGAATGAAAGACATAAAGGAGTTTAAAAAGATGCCAAGAACTCTTGACCAATTTCCAAAAAGGTGCAAATAACCTTTATTGATTGGCTTTTCAGTGTTCAGCTGTGTTCTGAGTGCTAGCAATACCATGTTTATTTTCCTGTAAAACTAAGGGACTGAACTCAGAAAAATTATATTCTATGGTGGGGATGGCAGAGAGAGAAAGGAAATAGAAGAGTGAAAGGAAGGGCATAGCAGGAGGTGGTAAGTGCCATGAAAGGACGGGAGTGTGAGTGGATGACTGTATTACACAGTGCAGTCAATCACAGGTCAGAGATGACAGAACCATTGAGGCCCAAGTGACAGAGTGAAGACTAGAGGGAGAGCGAGGCAGTGCAAAGGTCTCAGGGCCTGAATGAGCGTGGCAAGGTCAACAGGGCATTGTGAACCCTGAGAAAAGAGGGGCAGGACACAATATTTCTCACCCTTGTTTTAATATGGAACCTTTTTTTTTCAGAGAGTATCTCATTTGGACTGACATAATTCAGAAAACACTTCAAGCAACTGTGTTAAAAACTGAGCACAGAGTTAAGGGTTCCTATATAATGTTACAGTAGAAAAGAAAAATAGTTGTAAGTTTTTGAGGCAGAGCTTCGGCAACTGAGTTTGTTTTCCTGTAAGACGAATTCTTTGTTGGAGCCTAATGTAAGATGGCTGTGGCTGGTTCTCCCCAGTGGCACCACTTTTGATAAATGAAGAGCAACAACTCATTAGGAAATTTTAACAAGAGAATTTGATGACAAAGAGGTGATCTCCTTTCATGATGGTTTGTACAATTAAAGATGAAATTGCTTAAATGCTTATTCAAAGTAAACTGTTACTAAAACCACAACTCTTCACAAAAACTCATCCTCAGAAGCAAATCTTAACCAGTAAACAATTCATGCAAGCCTCCCACACGAAATATAAATACTTCAGTGTATACACAATTCAGCCCAACTGTGCAAAAAATATTACTGATCTGTTTACTCTAGCTTAAACAGTAAGTCACTTAACATTTTAAAATAATATTCATGTGGTTGGGGGTAAGAACTTCTCAAGCACACACACATGCATCTGGAAGGTAAAATCTTCCAGATTCAAACACCACCAAATCCTGGGAGGTTTTCTTTCTTTTTCTTTTCTTCTTGGCTACTGAATAATCTTGAAAGCATCCTGCCCTTGATACAACTTCTGAAAGTCCTCTTATTCTCCTCTTCTCATATTCAGTGATATCTAATAATAACTAAACTCCACAACATTTCAGAGGAAGCAAAATCATTAACATGTTGGCATTTAGGTATCCCTCATATCCACGAATGTAATATGTGAATTAATATATGAAAGAGCCCAAGATACCCAAACTGAATTTTTGTGTATCAATTCTATTTTCTTACTAAATTCTATGACAAAGCCCAAGCTGTTAGAGTACAAATGGATAAACTGAACTCTTAAAGGAAAATAGGTGACTATAAAAATATTAAGTTCTCTTCACGTTACCTTTTGGGTTCTTTAAAGGATATACTCACACATGTGTGTTCACTATACCTACTTGGTACAGAGCCATCTGAGATGAGCAGGTCTGATTCTGACCTGTTCCTGGGGCAGACATTTCAGCAGATCATCATCAGTCACAGCAGACCCCGAAAACTTGCCTACTCATTTGCTAGGAAATACTTGCTCAGAATTGGATGCAACTTTCTGTGCAATCCTCTAGGATACTAGACATTAATGAACCCAATAATGAGACCCTGGGAAGGTCCTCAACCCCTTTGGGCCTCTGCCTCTCATGGGGAGCGACAAGGCCCCCACCTACCTGTTTCCTGCAAGGGGGGAGAAAGACAAGAATGAGATAATGTCTGCAGAGTCCAATGCAGCTTTTGTCTTTTCTGTTAGTTACTATCTAACCACTATCTTGACTTCAAAACTGCCTAAAACACAAATAAATCTTTACAAACTGTTTCTTAGGGGATTTTGTTTTGTTGGTCTGCAGCCGTTTTCTTTAATCAAGAAATAGCAGACATCAGACTTAACTGAGATCAACCTGGGCAATACAGCCAAGGTTAAGTCACTCCCTCTTTGCTTAGGCTTATTCCAGAACCCTGGGGAATCGCTTCACCTCTTGGTGCCCTCACCTTGCATGTAGAGTGATGACAGTGTCCCCACCTACCTGTTTCTTATAAATCAGGGTGAAGGAGAAGGACAATGAGATAATGTCTGTAAAGAGCTGGGCGCCTACAGAATAAAAGCTCTCATTAATACATGTATATAAAAGCTCTTATTGACACTCGATTTAACTTTGGACAAACATGGGGTATCACTTCACACCAAAGGCCTCCTTATACAAAGGAAGCAATTAAGAGTAGAAAACATTGTAGCACTGTGGCTATATGGCACTCCCTTATGAGAACACATTGTAGGAATGTGAAGATGGGCAAAAAATGCAGTGCCAACAAGCGCCAGTCTCGTTCTCGGGGACAGTTCTGACCTGCTTCACCACAAGACTTGGTACAGCCACTCAGAGACCAGCAGAGACAGACCTGCTGCACTATTCCCAGGTGGCGTTCCTGAATCCTCTGGATTGCCACCATTTTGCAGGGCTGGTTTACTGTGTCAAGGAACAGGCTTACAGCAGTGGAAGCTGTAAAACGAACTATCAGCGACTGAGAGGGGAATAGAATACGCTAATTTTTATCAAAGTGCAAACAAGCTTCTTTCTAAGGCATCTTTTCTCCTCATTGCCTCCATCTGAAAGATTTAGTCAATTTTTTTTTTTTTAATTTTTTTTTTCAACATTTATTTATTTTTGGGACAGAGAGAGACAGAGCATGAACGGGGGAGGGGCAGAGAGAGAGGGAGACACAGAATCGGAAACAGGCTCCAGGCTCTGAGCCATCAGGCCAGAGCCTGACGCGGGGCTCGAACTCACGGACCGCGAGATCGTGACCTGGCTGAAGTCGGACGCTCAACCGACTGCGCCACCCAGGCGCCCCAAGATTTAGTCAACTTAACATTTGTGTCTGTCAACAGCTTTGAGAAGCTGCTGGTAACCCCAGTAACCCTTGGGAAGAATGAAGCTGTTTGAAGAAAGGAAGGCACCAGGGGAATTGGATGTGCAGAAGTTCCCAAACCACAATCAGCCAACAACCAAATACTGTTGTTGCGAGTCTGACCGCAGCCCACTGTCACCGGCCTTCTTGACCTTGTGGTCTATCACTGGCATCCAAGGCCTTTGTTTCCTGACTTGACCTGTGCTACCCAGACATGTGAGAAACAGAACCTTATCTCCACAGACTATTTAAAACCTTAGTGCGTGACCTTTCGCGAATTAAAACAAAGACACTGCTAAACAAACAGAATAAAACAACTAGTATGCAACTGATGATTAAGAAAACTAAGATAAGTGATATTTATATGTAAGATTTTGGTAAAACAAGGAGGGCAAAGAAAAAATACAGTATTTCTGCTTACTGAATCATGTATAATCAACCTACTTACCGGCGCTTGATAAATATGGCAAAACCATTCAACTTGAGAAACCATACATATAAGCAAAACTGAATTTGCTATCATAATTACAAATTCCCAGTGAAGTATAAGTGAAAGTCATTTAAAAGATTCATTTGACAACAGTTGGCCAGTTCTTACAAGTCCAAAGAGGTCAGAAATTGGGTCTTGGGCAAATCATTTGGATTATTGTGAAGGATAAAAGCTAACTTTTCATTTTAAAAACAAAAATTTTTAATTTTTATTTATTTTTGAGAGAGAGGGAGAGAGAGAGACAGAGCGTGAGCAGGGGAGAGGCAGAGAGAGAGAGGGAGACACAGAATCCAAAGCAGGCTCCAGGCTCTGAGCTGTCAGCACAGAGCCCAATGAGGGGCTCGAACTCATGAAGCATGAGATCATGACCTGAGCTGAAGTTGGACGCTTAACCGATCGGGCCACCCAGACGCCCCAACTACCTTTTCATTTTTAATTCAGAATACAAATGAGGGATCCCACAAAATACTAGAGGAAAAAATATGTTCCAAAAGTCACATATATCGAATCAGAAGAGTGAATTCTTCAGATATGTATGATTATTAGCAAAAGGAAAAATTCCTTGAAGACGAAAGGGTAATTGTATAATAAGGGCTTACTGGACCAGCACAGAGCTAAAAATCTGTAGTCTGCTACTGCCACTTATCTTTGGTGTCACAGTGTCTATCTTTGGGTACAGTTTTTCATAGGATCCACAAAATTAGCATGGCTTCTCCATTAATTTTTAAGGAATGGCAGGAGCTGCTAGAATTTTTAGTGATAACAATTACACAGTATTTTACTCCATAAAATTAATAACTGTGATACATGTTGATAAACAAATGCTTCTATTACTTGAGGTACGCTCTTGAAGTTGCATACCTTCTTAAGAGAATTTCAAAGATCAGAATAATCTATTATTTCTACTTAAGAGGATAAAAGACTATTTACGATGATAAAAGGCATGACCACCCAACACCATTGAGGAGAAATATTACACAGATGAGTACTTATCTTCCTGGGAAGCAAGATTTGGTACCATTTCCTAGTAAGAGGGACAAAACAGTCCCTGCAACAAATTACCTGCAACAAATTACCACTTTTTGAATCCAACAGTGAGCTTCTTTGTGGCAAGATAATACTTCATTTCCTAGCAGCCAAATAAAAGAAAACAAAAAAGTAGGAGAGAAAAAGCAAGTTTTCTCAGGCAAGTTGACTCATTCAACTTTCAGTAGAAGCCCATTATCACAACGTTACTATACAAACTCTCCTCCTTTATTCTATTTACATATTCATTTGACTGAGGTTTTTCCCATATGGATTTGAGAAGCCAGATTTCAAATATAGAATTCATATAATCGACATTTAGAAAGTGCTTATCAAAACATGATATTGCTACCTGAAGCTCCTTCATACACCTTGTCAAAGTCAAACATAGCAATGCTCATCTCTAAGGTGGTGTCAGTATATCCGAGAATGGAAAACTTTTTCATATCAATGAAAATAACCTGAATTAAGGTCTTCTCATTCTTTTTTTTTTTTGAGAGACTGGGTGCAAGCATGAAGGGAGGAAGGGCAGAGTCAGAGGGAGGGAGAGAATCTTAAGCAGGCTCCACACCCAGCGTGGAGCCCAACGCAGGGCTCGATCTCATGGCCGTGAGATCATGACCCGAACAGAAATCAAGAGTCGAAAACTTAACCGACTGAGCCACCCACGGGATGCCCCTCATTTTGTTCTTTAGTAGGGTTTCCTTCTTCTCTCTCTGGACAATATTGGGATTCTGGGAGACGCTGAAGTAGGATCTGAGTTTATTTCAGAGATGTGGGAAATGTCTTGACCTTTGTTGACGTGTACTTGTGTTGAACTCTTCAGTGAAATGAGCATGTGCTAGCTTTTAGTCATCGACAGAATGTGCTAAACACCTACGTTATATATTTCTTTTGAGGGCTTTAATGTACTCTTGTAGATGTTATCTTATTTGTCCTCACGGATTTCCTACTTAAAGATTTCAGACGGCTGCCACATCACTGTGACATAAGGGAAGACAGGTATTTAGATAATCTGCAAATAGAAAAACTGAGCTGGAGGTTCCATGTAGTTTACATAGAGATCACTGTCAGGGACAGAACCGGCACGGTCACTTCTTCACTACGTTGCACACGTCCTCACTCACGTGCATCAATAACACAAAGACACGTACACGTTTTCCTCTCTTCTGCTCAATCACTACGTCTACCTAAAGGCTGGCTTTTTAATTGTTAATTTAGATAATTCAAAAACATGAAACGTACACTTAATAACCCACCCCCTCCACGGTTATTTTAATACTGATCTCAAATATCTGGGTAGTTTGTTGGTTAGTGCATGGATCTGAGGTCAGACAGACATGAACTCAAATCTCAGTTCGGGGGCTCATGTGCCCCTGAGCAAATTCTTTAATTACTGGAATCCTCAGCCCTAAGTGGGGGCAAGGACACCTCTCAGGAGTGTATCAAATGAGGTAACATACGTGGATTGCTCAGCACGACGTCCTATATAGTAGCCAGCGCCACTACCGTCAAAATCATAGGCGCACCGCATAGACTTTGGGTAGTTTCTGAGCAGAATCTTGTATTGCTTAGTGCAGAGTAGAAAGTACTGACTTGGCAACGGTAAGGGAGCTGAACAAGAAGAGTCTGGTAAAGCTGCTGTGGTAAGAAGCTAAACACGGGCTGGATGGAAATTCGTAAAAAAGGCCCAGGGCTACCCCTGGATTGCGGATCAGGGGGCACTGCCCCGCGAGCTCAGGGGGCGGGGCAAGCGGGGGCGTGGGGCTGTCACTCACGCGGGGGTGACGCCCTTGGGCAGGCCCAAGGCGTTGACGGCCACCGGGGGAGGCTGCGAGGGCAGCAGGGCGCTGAGGAAGGCCGCGGGCGTCTGGCTGTGGCCGAAGCGGGCTGCGGGCGAGGCGCACATGGACGCCGGGCCCGGGCTGGGAAGCGGCGGCGGAGGCGGCGGCAGCGGGAACACGTCGGGCACCGGGAAGGCCGTCGTCGGGCTGAAGACGGGGGGCGGCGGCGGCGGGGGCGACGGCGAGGACGGGCACCACGGAGCCTCGGCCTCGGCGCCACCGAAGGGCTGTGCGAAGGGCGGCGCGGGCGCGCGGCCGAACTGCTTCAGGGTCGGGGACATGGGCGACGGGAGGCTGGAGGAGCTGGGGCTGGAGGCCGGCGTGCCGTGGCCCGACGCGGGGCCGAGGTTCTGCGCCGCGATGAACTGCTTGGGGCGCGCGTAGTTGAAGGAGCCGGAGGACTGCATGGCGGGCGCGGAGCGGGAGGCGAGCGTGCTCATGGGCTCCGGGGAGGCGGGCGACGCGCAGGCCGCGAGCTCGGGGAAGGCGGGCGGCGGCGGGAAGGGCGGCGAGGGCGGCGCGCTGCGCGGGGCGCCGGCAGGCGGGGGGTGCCGCGCGCTGGCCTCCTGCTCCAGCCGGACCTGGTTCTGCAGTTGCTGGATTTTCAGAGGGTCCCTGAGGGGAGAGAAAAGCGACACCTTCAGAGAGGGAACTAGGGGAACGTTCGTGCGAGGCAGTGAGGATCACGTGTGGACGGAACTCCCCGCGACTGGCAGCTCCAGGCCACACCCGGTCGGAGTAAGTCACTGGTTAGTAGCCTCAAGTGTGTTGCCCGTTATCGATTGTGGACAAAGCGCTAGGTTAACTACGAGTAACCGGTTATCTCAATGTCTAATTGAAGTTTTACCCAAGATGATCCAAATCAGTTTACAAATAAATCTCAGTGATGGAAATTTTACGTCTGGCTCCCAGGGGCCGTATTTCATTTGAATAGAACCAGAAATATGAAGAGAAAAATTTCTGACATGAGTTCTCGGTCCTCTCATTTGCCAATTTTTTGGAAGAAAATCCTGTCATAATGAGAAAGTTAAAAGAAACATTTAAGTTGTTTTTGGAAGACCTAGCTTCATCCAATTTGCCTATTTCAGTGCTATCAACTCTGCATTTAATAAATACCACATGGTGATTTCCACTTTAATTTCTGCATTTGTTACCTACAAAGACATATGCAAAATTTACTATCACCAAAATTTTAGACTCTGAACTGCCAATTATTTATACAAACCTTAATACACACCGATATTCTGTGCCATGTCTAAAATACACAAATGACACCTATCTTTAATATGCAAGTGTTCAATAAGGAGTAAATTACAATAATTATTAATAATAATAAATAATGCAGTTTTAATTCCCCAAGTACTTTCCATCGAGAAGAAATAGTCTGAATTTTAGATTTTACAAAAGAAGTTAGTAAGCAGCTAACAATTAGCTAAAATCTAACTCTCTTTTACTCAAGCTTCCCTAGTTAGCTGAATTTTACATCCAAGACATTTTTAATTCAGTGCACCAATGGCTGTCAAAAGAAACTTCAACAGAAGGTGGCACTGTAACAACCAGATAAAACAATCATGAATACGTAAAGCTAACTTTGCTCTTAACTTTAAACCTTTTGAAACTAAAACACAAAACCTTCAATTTAATTGTTTAATTAATTTAATAAAATTTAATTTTATTAAATAATGAAATTATTGAGTTAATTTAATTATTAATTTAATTATTTAATTTTCAAAATCAAGCTTTTAGCGATTCAGAGCAATAAAAGGAATTGAAGTTGCTGACAGTAAAAAAAAAAAACCAAAAGGATTTTAGCTCTGTTAACAAGTATCATTAGATGTAGGAACACCCTTCCCTTGTTTTCCATTCCCTTCTATAATTATCCAGTAAACTGATTACACTTAAATCCACAAAGAGAGCAAGAAATACTTTCCTGGGAACTGAAAAGTATGTATTAAGTGGGTCTAGTATGTGTATGAAGTATAAGGATGATCCTATATGTTTAATCTGTGCAGAGTATCAAAGATTTCAACACCAAAGAACTTTGTGGGGTCAGTCCTGTGGAACTTAACTGGAGCGTTTTAAAAGCATGTTTAACTGGAGCGTTTTTAAAGCCATGACACTGCTAGGATTCACCAGATGCTGAGTTCCAGATGTCGGTGTGGTTTGGGTCCACTGTCCAGCACATGTGTCCCTGCATTCACGTATTTAGAACTGGCCCAGGAATAGAATGCATAAAAAACCACCCAACAGCTCTAAATCCCATCATCTAGTGCTCATCTTGAATCCCCAAATCTCCTTTCTGATCTCCCTGCCTGTTCTATCACCTTCTTATTTCCTACTTATGCATCCTAGTCCTCGAATGTTCATCTTCAACGTTTCGCTGACTGCATCTGAACTGGGAGTCATCCGCATGGCCCTCCTCAGAGGCACTGCTCCCTTACTCTGGCCAGCTGGGCCCACCACGGCCAGAGCCTCCGATGTGTTTTAAGGTATTTTAAGCTTGGCCTGGCATCAGCAAATAACTGCGTGTGGTGGCTCCAGCAGGGTTGCTACAGACAACATATCGTTCCCTATATCTAGTGTGAGGACTCCCTGCCCCAAGATTAGGGAGTGGCTCTGAGAAGCCAGTCTTCAAAGAAGCCAGGGCAGGAAAGCCCAGATCACCACTGTATTCTAACTCTCCTGGGATCAAGCCTACTCATTCGGCCATTAAAACAACCACCAAGTTTGTTAACCCATGTGGGCTTAAAGCTGCTGACATGCTTTTAGACAGTTCAGTTCAAGAAAGTATTAATGCAGCATTTCACAAGAAATGAACAGGCATTACAGTGATTTGGCTACCGACAGATGCTGCATCAAAGAACTCTGCTAGGGTTTCTACTCCCCCATTTTGCACCGGAAGAAGAATAAAATATGCAGGGAACTGGAGAGGTGGGAAGGGAAGTAAAATAGTTATTCTGAATCAGTAAGTGTCTGACTTGATTTCTGGCAGATCATCGTATTTTAAAGAATACTGGAGTTAAATGGATCTAAAACCTGGACTCTGAGGTGATGAAATGCACACTTCTAAGTCATTTTCTTCGTCCTCATTAACTTACAAAGGGAATGACAGGTTCCAGAAAAGCCTTTGGAAGTTACTTTAAAAGATATACTATAAAAAGTCATCACTTTTCTGGTTTCCCCATTTTTTTTTTCTGCTTTTTTCTGAAAATGAAACTTAACTTCTTGGAAATACTGGGTAAAGGTTGAACTGTTAGGCTTAAAGAGTTCTGGGAAGCCCTACTCGCAAGGACAGCACTTTGAGCATCATATTAAAGTGTTTGGCTTTGCACAACTACTCCATCAACCAACACCTCCCCCGCCTCCAGCCTTTTTCCCCTTCCGTACCACAACCCTCATTCAAAAAACCTAAGAAATTCTCTACTCTTACCCCTCTTGCAATTCTAAAGGCGTCAACAGTTGAGGAAATGAGAGGGCTGGGCTTTTTGTCATGCACTTGTCACACTCCATTTACAAATGAGGACACCTGAGGTAACTTGCTCAAGGTCACAGAGCAAGTAACCTGTAGAGCCAGGTTAGATCTGTGTCTGTGTCTGGCTTCTTTAACTGCACCAGGCATGTCAACATGGAAGAACCCCGACTTCCAAGGTGATTTAAAAAAAACTAAAACATTCTGTGGTCATCGTTCCCTTCTAAGAACTTTCTCTCCTCATGCTTCTATGTCACCACAGCATGAGGGCCTTAAAGATCTGAATCATCAAAGTTTTAAGTTTTACATATTCAAGAATATATTTAAGAATATTTGACCTCAAACTTGATTCTCTTTAGGGTGAAATGGTGCAAAGATGAGAAGATCTGGGTAGCTCAGAAAGGGAATATGTAAATACTAACTCTGGATTCTCCTCCTGCATTATAGAAAATCAAGAGCCTCCTTCCCCCAATCCTAATGGTTTAGACACAGATTTAAAATTTTTTTATATTTATTTATTTCTGAGAGAGAGAGAGAGACAGAGTGCGAGTGGGGCGGGGCAGAGAGAGAGGGTGACACAGAATCTGAAGCAGTCTCCAGGTTCCGAGCTTGGCCAGCATAGAGCCCCACACGGGGCTCGAACTCAACAGTGAGATCATGACCTGAGCCGAAGTCAGACGTTCAACCAGCTGAGCCACCCAGGCACCCCTGGACACAGATTTTAACTAGAGCAGTTGTACAGACCATTGGATGGGGCCAAGATTTAGATCTGACAGGGATAAAGAGAGAGAGATGTGGAACACAGTTTACTTTCCAATTCAGTCATCTGTCTTGCCACCAGACTAAAGCAGCCTTGGAAAACGTAACCAGCCAAGCGGCAGTGTGGTACAGGAGAAAGAAGCTAGACTCGAGCTGGACGGTACTGACTTGAAAGCCAACTCCACCCGCTACTAACTGCGGGATCATTGCGAGGATAAAATGAGCACAGTGCCTGGTTCACAGTGTGAACTCAAGAAACGTTCCACAACAGGAGAGAACCACCGCATGAATTCTGGTTACTGTACAAAATGGACCTTTAAAAAAATGGAGATAATGTTCTCCTTACTGCAAGGGGATTTTCCTGTTTATCTCTTCCCACTGCAAGTAGTGGCTTTCTCGTACTCAGAAAGCCACAGTAGGGGTGGGAGAGGAGGGACAGCACCAATCATGTACCTGGCATTTTCATCCCCCTTTCACAAATCCCCCATAGGTCAGCGAGGTCAAATAATTTGTCTAAGGGCAGAACCTGGATGTGAAGGGTTGGTTGGCGCGAAAGCCTCATGCTACACCATTCTCTCTAAAGTGCTCGATAAACAAACAAACAAAAAAGGTTTATTAAAAATGTTAGTTTATTATTACTACATATCACTTTTTCTCTGGGGAACTGCAGCCCAAGTTCAAAATAAATGATGTGAAAGCAAACTTCTGGAGAACGACTTTTATGTAAATTGGGAATTCCCAGTATCTCTCTCCGGAGCAATGTCTGGATCGCAAGAAGTAATTTATCCCCTGCTCATGTTAATAAAGATGGAGTATTTATAATTGTCTGGAGGAACTCTTGGGATCGCGAAGCTGGAAAACATTTGTGCTTTCAGAATAAATATGCTGTTGGCTTATGTATTTTCTTTCATTTTTTATTGTGTGATACAGAAGCCATTGTATGACAAAGCAGGGCTGTAGCTGCACCCTCTGAACGGAGAGCTGTGCTGGTCCTGCTATTTATATGCACTTTGACAGCCAGGGCTGTGACTCCCAGCATCCTCCCAACACCCAGCCGAACACCCGCATAGGGCAGACACATCACTGTCAATGACAACAACCGTCGTTAATTTCTGGTTGCAATTTCGATACCATGCTGGGTTTATCAGGTATATTCAGGCCTACAACAGGAGGGCCCCATACCGGACTGGGGAATTTTAAGAATTCTCAAAGGAAAGTAGGTAAGTGAATTAGGGAATAAACTGGGTGTTCCCACAACATTCCTCCCCAGCTGGGATTAGCTCAGTATCAGATCTATGAGAGAACTCAATATATTAATTCTGGGAACTTATAAAACGGAATATAAAACTCCTACACGGGCTTCAGTTCAGAGAGTACTGATTAAGTTCCATCTACTTTATTATATTAGTACTTCAACTGTCTTGCTCTTGTTTCTATTATTCATACTTTATGTCTTCGTATCCTATAAAAAAAGGTCCACTTGGTGAGCGTTAGTATCTAACAACTTGCTTTGGTTAGGACTAATTTATTATTGCCCTTTGGTAAAAGGTCCATAAATCAGTCTTGAGAACAATCATTTACATAATAAAAACGAGTGAATATAAGCCAAATGAGAATGTACTACATTAGGTTTTGGGGAGGTTGTTAAGTGCAAAAATAACTGAGTTTAAACACATCCCTCCTAAGGTTGGGGAGAGGGCAGGGATAAAAGATTTGGATTTTCTACAAAGTACCATAAACAAGAGAATGTTAAAATCAAATTAAAACTGACCACTTCTCAGGAATGTGTGTCTAACATTTATTGCAAAATGACATAGGTTTCTTTACAAAAGCCCTGCTCTTTGATCTTTAATTTATTCTGAGCCTTTTGTAAATCATCCTGACTCTCTAGATAGAGCCAGGACTCAGCACAATTAATTACATAGGAGGGTTCAGGGAAGAAGTGACCTGAGTGAAATCAGCACATGACATCAGTCTCTTTTAGAAAGACTCGTCCTTTCCACTTAGAATAAGAACTGCATTTGGCTCTGCTACAGAAAAACAGTAGCTCTTTATGTCTTCGTATATAAAGCTGATGTCTATTTGAAGTCATTCCATGTACCATGAGAAACAGGGAGCAAGTGCGGACCAATCCATAATCCTCCTGGGAACGTCTCTGGAGTATCAAAGCACGGCCGTGTCCCTCATGTAGCTCATGGAAATAAGGACTAACAGGTAGGGGTGGTGTTCCTAACAAGGGCGGACACTGACCTGAGCTGTTCCTCAGAACGTGAATCCCGCAGCTGGCTTCCCAGATGCACAGGGGTCTCCTTCAGGAGGTCTGTGGAGATGCAACTCTCTATGGGGGCACGTAAGTAGCAGTTTGGCTTTGCGAAGGCTAAGGGATTTAGTCCAAAGCATTTACAGTCTTACCAAAAAAACAAAACAAAACAAAAAACCTGGATTGTATCCTGACTAACTTATATACGATAAGGGACAGATTCAGATGGTGTTGGCAAGTCATAATGAATAAGCCTGATGAATCTATGGGGTGGAATGCTGGTGTCTCAGCCTTAGCCTTTTTTTTTTTTTTTTTTTTTTCACAGGAGGAATGTGAGGTCAGGATCTAAAAAGCATCAATTCCACATCACAGTTAAATGCCTTAAATAATTTTCATTTCTGTTGCTGCATAGGCCAGTGAAAACAGCCGGAAGATAATAGCCGCTGATTCTTATAAAAATTGCTAAAATATAGTGGACATAACAGAAATTAACATGGAATGTTGACAACTGAAAATGTTTGGTATTTTTTTTTTAAAGTTTATTTATTTTGAGAGAGAGAGAGAGAGAGAACGCACGTGTGTGCACAAGAGGGAGAGGAACAGAGGGAGAGGAACAGAGAGAAAGGGAGAGAGAGAGAATCCTGAGCAGGCTCCACACTGTCCGCACAGAGCCCTGCGTGGGGCTTGAACTCATGAATGGTGAAATCATGACCTGATCTAAAATCAAGAGTCGGATGCTTAACTGAGCCACCCAGGTGCCCCAGTATTAATTCTTAACACAGGCAAAGTGTACTTTTGAAGAGAAATCTGGTTTCCAACCTTTTCTGTCAATACCTGGGGCAGAGTTAGTGATCTCATTTCTAAAGGAAACACCAAAAAGCAAACAAACAAACAAACAAACAAACAAAAACCCACTCCCTGTGAGGCGGATGTTGAGGAACTATTCAGGTCTTGAGCATTACATTTCTCTGAGATTGTAAATAATTGGGGGGAAAATGATGGACAGATACCTAGCTTTCGGTCTTATAATGAGATGAAGAATTCGTAGCATATTTTAAGGTTTCGTATGGTGAATATGAATATCTGCTCAAATTTCCACGTTGTCATTGAGAGCCTACTGTGTCAGCCATTTTAGGTTATGTTTGCTGAATTGAATATATCTAAAACAGTGGTGTGCATTCTGTACTGGTAAGACTGCATTATTACTAAGGGCAAAGTGTCCTATCTCTCAAAAGAAATAACCATTATCTACTCACCAAATGGCTTTACTCCACTCAGAGAACAGAAGAACAATTCTCTCACTTGCCTGCCCCTTCCAAACATTTTATCTTCAATATCTCACTGTGCTCACATGTAAGATCAATAAATATTGGCAGAATTTAACTAGAATCCTCAGATTTTGCTAATGTACAAGACTAGCTGTTCCATCAGGCTATATGGCACTCAGGACACCCGGATGTGCTGCTCTAAGGGAGTATAGACACCCTGCAGATAAAGCCACTCTCCCACAGGCTATTTACCGGTAAGAACACAGAGTCAACCGAAGAGAGAAATGTTCAAAGTAGAACTTATAGGGGGCCTGGGTGGCTGAGTTGGTTCAGTGTCTGACTCTTGATTTCAGCTCGGGTCATGCTCTCATGGTTCATGAGATCGAGCCCCACATCGGCCTCCATGCTAACGGCAGGGAGCCTGCTTGGGATTCTCTCTCCCTGGCTCTCTGCCCTTCTCCCACTCTCTCTCACTCTCTCAAAATAAGTAAATAAACTTAAAAAAATAAAATGGGAACTTACAACATAGTATTTGTAAGGTCCTAATAAACTTTCGGATTTTATGATCCTTACTCTTCAGTCCAGTAACATTTAAACATTATAAAGAAACTGATTTTAAAGGAACTCATAAACAGCTACCCAAGCCCAAGTGTGGTGTTTATTCGTATATATACATTCATCCTATGCATATGCTGTTTTCATGTCCAATGAAACAGTTTTTGGAAAATGAATATGTTATTTCCTGGTAAGCAGAAATAGATTTCAAGGCATTGGAGAGGCAAACTAAAATCCTTCCACAAATGACTCTTATAAAAGGAAGGATACTTTTTAATTTTTTTTAACGTTTATTTATTATTGAGAGACAGAGAGACACAGAGGGTGAGAAGGGGAGGGGGAGACACAGAATCCGAAGCAGGCTCCAGGCTCTGAGCTGTCAGCACAGAGCCCGACGCGGGGCTCGAACTTACAAACTGCGAGATCATGACCTGAGCCGAAGTCGGTCGCTTAACCAACCGAGCCACCCAGGTGCCCCCGGAAGGATACTTTTATGCAGTAAACAGTCATCACCTGATTAGTGAACATTAACTGCATTTGTTTCTAAATACAGATAAGTTCTGTCCATAAGTTAAGAAAAATAGCTTTAGGGTTTTGTGTGTCTCACAACAGCTCCCGTGGGAATTGGGTTGGCTATGGTTCTGCTAGAATGTTCTCCCTTAAAGAAATGTGAACTATTTCAGTGGCTCAGGAACCACTCACCGTTCCATTAATAAACCCTTCTCTTTCCACTGCAAAACTTATCCCTTTGGCTTGATTTTGTAAACCTCCTGAAAATCAAGGTATTTCGTTCACCATAAAGATACAGTTATGCCGTGCTCTGGACCTATAATCTGTCAGTGCTGGTGCTTCCTCCGTCCTTCCTCTGCACTTCTCCGCCCTCCTTCTGCAGCACCTGACAATGCATAGCGATCACCCCCTCCTTCTCGAAGCTTTTCTGCTGCCATCACTACCACCAGCATCCTTGTCCTCTTGCCTTTGATACTGTGCCTTTTCCTCCCGGGTTCTTCCCTGGCTCTCTAACTATGGGTGCTCCCCCAACATCAGAACTTTCCGATCACTCCCTAATCTATCTCTGACCCAGACCCTAGTCCTGAATTCCACTTCTGTTGCCCAGTTCATGTGACAGAAACTTAGCATGCCTAAGACAGAGTGCCCCCCCTTCTCGAATTTCTCCCCCTAAATAACATGATAATTCGAAGATTCCCACAATTTGGCTCCAAACAGCCCTTCTTATCCCTAACTCCTGTTCTATCTCCACATTTTCATTCTTCCAAATTAGTCTCATTGTCCCCCAAACTCCCCCAAGGAAAACCTTGGGTTTTCCTTCTTGGTCTTTTCTCTTTTGGAAGGCTCACACCCCACCAATTTCTCTCCACCCACTGAGGCTGTCTTCATCCTTTCGTGCCCATTTCAACATCTATCTTTCCTTGAAGTCCTCCCCGATAATATCTAGCAACTCTTTCTTCCTCCTCCAAGCTGTGCCTACCCTCAAGGCCGGTAGGGCACTGTCGAAGTTCCGCAGTGACGCTCTCACACACCCACGGGTCAGATCTTCTAGAACCAGGTTTGTGTGTTCTGTGCTTTCGTTTGCTCGTCAATGTCCCTACCTGTGAGATCAGCAGGTGTCCTTTTATGTGGCATATGGGAAAGGTGAAATAATCAGAGCTCTCATAATAAGACAGTACTTATACTCTGGTTTTTCAGTATCCAAAATATGAAACTCCCATCCCCCAAAGGGGAGTGTTTGTGAAGCTGGCAGCGTAGTTCCCAATCTGGCATCTGTGAGGCACTCCATCATGTTCCAGGCAGCGGAAGCTTGTACCAGTGCCCATTTTCCATTTTATTTGGTTTTCAGTCAGAAACGCCTCAAGTTTATGTTTACCTTGAGGAAAAGAGTCTCAGGGATATTTTCAGGACTCGGTGAGAACTTTAGTCATCTCTAGGCATTTCTTTTCTTTAGAAGGGTGCATTCTGCCCATTGCTGCAATGTTCTTTTTCAAAGCATGGATTGTATCCTGTGATAACAAAGTTGGCCCCTGTACCGAAAGAGGAAATGGTTCCCTGCGTGTCCGTCGTGAGGCAGGTCATAAAGCCCTGATCCAGTGCTACAAACAAAGCTGCGAGGGATGACTATGCTGGGTCTGGAATCAGAAGCACTGATGTCTGCCCACAACTTGATGTTGATATCTGGACCCGTTTTTCAAGTATTGTGGAGGCACCGCCGGGAGTTCCTAACGGCTGATACTAAGTTAAAGAATGTGGAGGTGGAGGTCATGCTTTATTTCTGGAAGGAGAATGAGGCCAGTGGTTGGCGACATGGCAGTAAGCATTCATAAAAGCAAGTAATGACTCACTAGTTGGTGAACTGGATGAGTTCCCTCTTCAAATGGGTTTCCTGAAACTCCAAGAAGAGTGGACATCTGTTGTCCTTATCTGCCATTCTTCCTTTCATCTGGTAAAAGTAGTTCATCCCTTCCTTTACAGATCTGCTTCTACTCTATTCCTCGTGGGTCTGCCTGTCATAATCCCCCAAGCCTTGGTCACAGGGCGAGCATATGACCCAGGACTAGCCAATCATTGTTGGCTTCAGCAAATCATTCAAGGATAAATATATGATCCAGGTCAGGCCAGGCCAGTCAGGATTTTTCATACTGAAGATGAAAGGGAAATGTGTCTCTGTCCTTGGACAGCTAACCCAAAGGACAGAATCCCTCAGAGCTGCTGGCCGCCATGGAAGAGCCAATAAATAGAAAGAAGCCAAGTGGAGAGAAGACAAGAGAGGTAAAACCGGGATGCTATTTTAGCACCTGGATGTAGATAACTCTCAGATCAGTTTTATCTCTGAATCCCACGTACACGATAACTGCTCTCTTCCACCTTTTTTTTTTTTTTTTTTTTTTTTGCTTAAGTTAATTCAAATGTTCCCTGACCCTTTGAAGGAAGTAGCCTTGGAGACCAACCAGTCTAATTTCCTTCATTTACCGATATGGAAATGGAAATGTAGAGATTAACTACACAGTTATCAGCTGGTCAGTGTCAAAGGCCTGACAAGAATATCTTGCTGGTAAGAATCATCTTAAACACTACTAGCACTATCTGAAGTTGATGAATCAGTAAACAATGAATGCGTATATTGTTCATAAAATGGCGAAAGAAACCACTGGAAGTTGTAAGAACAAATGGCTAACAGTGTTCCGCTCATCTTTGCATTTGACAGTCTCCTCTGTTAGTAGTTTGAGTGTTTTTAGCCTTGTTCATAGAAACGATATAATGTTTACAATATATACAATTCTTAAGACATATAAACATATTAACTCTTAAAGCATAAAATTGCAGAAGCTTATATTTTAAAGCAGGTCACATCATAAAAGACGACACAGTGCTACTGTCCGAATAACTCAACACCCTGGAAGCATGAGAACATCCATTCCATGTATCTGAAGTCACCAGGGGAGGCCTCATCCAAATATTTAATCAATCATGATGATGATTACTACTACTACTGATAATAGCTCTTATTGAGCACTTACTACGTACCAAACACCGTTTTAAGAAGTTAATCTATATTAACTATATTTAATCTTTATAAAAACCTAGAGGTAAGGCCTCTTTTATTATCTCCATTTTACAGACGAGGAAACAGAGGCACAAAGATACGAGTAAGTTGCTCCAAGTTACACAGCTGGACAGTGGTGCCAATGGGCTTAAACTGAGGAAGCCTGGCTCAGGACTACTACATGGTGGTATCTCTGGTCAAGGCAGCAGGACTTACCCATAGTTCCATGTGCACTACGATCCCTTCAGCCGAAGGGGACCTTTCTAATGTGGGTTCCACCCAAGACTGGTTCTGTCAGTCTTACCCCTTTGTTTCTTTATTACTGGAATATAAACATTGCAACGGAGCCCCAAACAGCCACGTATAGAGACAACTTGGCTACATCCTGAAGATATTCCATATGGACAGTTTTAGGCATGTAATGCCTTATGTCTCACACACTGTGCTTTACAGACTTTTATTTCTTGCAGACGCTGCCACTGGGCTACTCAGCGCTTTCCCTGGCAGAGGTGATTGTGCCACAAATTATTTGTGTGGCCTTAACTGAGACAGGTCTCAGTTTTTTCTTATCTGTGAAAAAGCAAGTTGGACGACTGTTAAGTAGTCCCTTAACATAGGTTTTAAAGTTCCTCCAAACTATAAAATCCACAATCTAGTCTTTCAAGATTGGACACGTGAATATTAATTTGTTTTATACTCCATCTTTTGAGAGGCTACATTACTGAATATGCGGGAATTAAAAAAAATAGTATCTTTCACGTATTGACGAACAACACTAATTTATAAAGAGGACTTTCTAGATTTCTATGTTGGCCTATCATGGGGTGCATGGGTGGCTCAGTCACCTGAGCGTCTGACTTCAGCTCAGGTCATGATCTCACAGTTCATGAGTTCGAGCCCCACATCTGGCTCACTGATGTCAGCGCAGAGCCCGCTTCAGGTCCTCTCCCACTCTCTCTCTGCCCCTCCCCTGCTTGCCCTGCTCTCTCTCAAAAGCAATGAATAGACATTAAAAAAAAAAAAAAACTAAAAAACATATGCCTATCACTGAAGAAGTGAACCACATTTCTGAATAGATCATAAGCTGCCAATAACATTTTGTACATATTTCAGTCTTGCAAAGGTAAATAAATGAGTGGAAGGCACGGTTGGACCTGAGTCCTCAAAGAGTAATTTGTTTTCATTTAAAGGTTGGCCATTGCTAGTTTATTTTTTAAATCTTTTTAAAGTTTACTTATTTATTTTGAGAGAGGGCAACAGAGCAAGAACGCATAGGAGGGGCAGAGAGAGACTCCAAAGCAGGCTCTGCACTGTCACAGAGCCCAATGCAGGGCTTGAACCCACAAACCGCGATATCATGACCTGAGCCGAAATCCAGAGTCGGATGCTTAACTGACTGAGCCACCCAGTACTCCTGACCATTGCCAGATTAAATGTTAACGGCCAAGTTATATAAAGCCAAGGGTTCCACAGTGTGACTATAATCATTGCCTGATCACCAGGCTCCAATTCCAACCTCTTATCCAAAGAGGAAAAAGGTTCTTGAAAAAAACTCAAAAATGCATTTTGGCAAGCTCAAGAGATGTAGCTTAGCAGCATGCACTAAGAGACTTGTGACCACGGAAAAGAATTGCAAATTTTAAATGGCTCTGACCTTTCTTAGCTTATAACCAACTGACCTTGACATTCCTTAGAGGCCAAAGGAGGAGACACAGTAATGACAGTGCTGACTGACCTTCCCCCTCAGGAGGCAGATCCAGTCCTTCCAGCAGTAAATGAAGCTTATCAAAATGTGTCTTGGGAAGAACTGTAATAAATGAGGTTCCCTTCCTGAGAAATGACTAAAACCACGAAAATAATTCTTAGATAAAACAGCCCAATTACTTAATGTAATTACTCTTAAGAAAAAAAGAGACAGATTTACCATAGCTACATGAGGTTTCAGCATGGTTATATACAACTGTGTATAGTCAAGAGGCATTTACCTGGCATTTGATTAAATGGAGTTTTCTACAATAGGATACTTATGACCTCTCAATACAATTAAAGCCCTGCAACATCTTGCAATGACTTTTGAAAGAAGAAAACTTCATAGTATATACAGCTATAGTATTGAGCTTGTCTTATTGTACTTTCTTAATCTTTTCCAAAACATGTAAATAATAAAGTTTATTGCACACTATACTGGTTTTATGATTAGATTATAAGATTTTACAAATTAGGTGGCCCTTCATTTAGGGAAGTAGTATAGACACCTGGATGAGACTATTCTTTTTAAAATTTAAAACAAACAATGGAAAAAAGCTACTGGGGTATAAATATCTGTTAAGATGAGGGGCACCGGGATTGCTCAGTTGGTTAAGCATCTGACTTCAGCTCAGGTCGTGAGCTCACCGTTTGGTTCATGAGTTCGAGCCCTACTACAGGCTCTCTCCCGTCAGTATAAAGCCCACTTCGGATCCTCTGTCCCCCGCCTCTCTCTGTCCTTCCCTTTCTCGCGTGCTCTCTCTCAAAAATAAACAAACATTTAAAACATACATAATAAATAAATAAATATCTGTAAGACAATATGAACAGTAGATTCACAGAATGACAGATGGAAGGAACCCAGATCTTGTACAGCAGAGTAAGAAGTACATCTGTCAATATCATGCAGGAGGCCACTGACAGAGCTTCGAGTAGTAACTAGGTTTTTGCTTTTAGCTACTCATGTGAAGACACCAAGGTACAGACTTCTTTCACTAACAGGCTTTCACTAACAATTAAACCAGAAAGCCACTTCTAACAAGAATACAGATAAACAGTCCAAAAAACAAAGGAAAGATATGTTATCAATCAGTCAGGCTCCAACAAGGGAACTGTGTTCTTCCCAGAAGAGTAAGGACTGGGCCCTTGCTTAGGAATCACGCACAGCTGTTTGGCTAACAGTGTTATGTCCTAGTAACACAGTCACAACATTCGTGTGTGTGTGTGTGCGTGCGCACGTTTATTCCTAACCTGACCTTTCAAATACGATCTTCTATCTTGATCGTGGCCACCAGTAAACAGAAGCATATCTGTAATCTCAGAAGCACAGGAGGAGTTCATACGAGGGAACCAAAATTAATATGAATTTTTGTTGTTAATGCCTTCTAGATCAGACAGGATTAATGTAGTAAGTATAGAAACATGAGTTATGAATTTGCAAGTGATTTTTTTTTTCTGGCCGTGGACATATTTCCTGGTCTCTAAAATATATGAGTAAATTAAAGATCCACAGAATTCATAAAAATGTGAAAATAAGCCAGAGGACACTAGTTGTTTATGGTGTATGTTAAACACACACACACACACACACACACACACACACACACACACACACACCCCTTTCAAGAGCATTATGCTCTTTAAAAAGTATTACTTTGTAGCATCAGTAGGACATTAGGCCATTGAAGGAGTGACACTCCATCCTTCACCCTGTTTCCACTTTGTGGGGCGGGGCCGGGGGGGGGGAGGGTACTTCCATAAGAAGAGAACCCTTTCCAGTGCATGGGAGGTGCATCTGGGCATGCTCAGATCAGCCCTTCCTTCCTCTTCCCCTTTGGACCTGCTGCTTGCAGGGAGAGTGCGTTCTCCTCCCTCTTGGGAAGCGGGGTCTGCCCCAGTGAATGTGTAATGCTGCCTGTGAATCTGTGAATGGGCAGCTATGCCTGCTTAACTGCAGGGGGAAGTATTAGCTCACTTGGCCCAGCCACATACCTCCTTTGTCCTCCAGTTCTCCCCAGTACAAGTCTGAGGCTTGGATCCCTCTCCTTCTGTCTCCTCAGGTTATCCCTCCAATGGTCCCAAACTTGAAAAGGAAAAAGGGATAGCACCCTCCCTACCACCACCGCCTCAAATAGAAATCATTCGTGCACTTCAGTGGTCCGAAAGAACCTTCGATATATGGGCTCCCTTGCTACTTAGTGTATTTTCAAACCATTAGTCATTATTTCTCCAGCCCCAGCTCTGCTCGAGGACGGAGAAGGTGTGGTGGCCTCCGACGGGCTCAGTACAATAAAATAGGAGCATTAAATAGATGCATTCCCCCTCAGAAGGCGATTTGATGGCAGGACGCCACTCCTCATCTAAGGGACATGGACGAGCCCTCTACATCGTGCTTTCCCTGAGGGATTCTGGCAATCACAAATTTATCCATAACCTTTCGTTTCCAGTGAAGTTTCAGTATCCCCCCTTCTCCTGGAGACAGCAAGTTTGTCTTTATAACCCCTTTCCAGTCAGCGGACCTAATTATGTAGTTGAAATTTACTCTTACAAAGGCCGGTAACATTTTTAGTTTCTTACCCATAATAAAATACTGCCATCAAGTTTTGACTGGGAAACTGGTTGGAAAAACAAGGCATCAACATAATCTTTTTGACCAACAGAATTTAACTTGTTTGGCTTAGAGAACTAAAGCACAAGGATAATGATAGTTCCTGAAAATCAGCAGGGTAGTCAGAACGAAACTTTTTCTTTTTAAAAGTAGATTTGTAATTATAATGAATAGCTGCAGACATTTCTGTACACTGTTCTTTTTTATCTCTTTTGGAATTAAATTCTTTATATTAAAGTGCACATGATAAGGGGCGCCTGGGTGGCGCAGTCGGTTAAGCGTCCGACTTCAGCCAGGTCACGATCTCGCCGTCCGTGAGTTCGAGCCCCGCGTCAGGCTCTGGGCTGATGGCTCAGAGCCTGGAGCCTGTTTCCGATTCTCTGTCTCCCTCTCTCTCTGCCCCTCCCCCGTTCATGCTCTGTCTCTCTCTGTCCCAAAAATAAATAAACGTTGGAAAAAAAAATTAAAAAAAAAAAATAAAGTGCACATGATAAAAATGCAAACATATATCCTGTTTGATTTCCATAGGCAAAAAAAAAATGAACCCTGACCCACAACTCACACCTTATATAAAAGTAACCGATACGTATCTTCTAGCTAATTATGAACCTAAAGTACAGAATTTCAAGAAGAAAACATAGGAAAATCTTTGTGACCATCAGTAAGGCAAAGATTTCTTAGGTAAGACACCAAATGTGTGATCTACAAAAGAAAAACATCTGCTAAACTGGACTTCATTAAAAGTAAAAACTCATGCCCTTCAAAATTCAAAAGATACAAAAAGGACACTATGAAAAGGTTCCACCTGTTTCCCTCCCCAGAATCAACTAAATACTGTTAACCATTTCCCGGTTGTCTTCTAAGCCAGGTCCCACATAAAAAACACAGATACACACTACATGGTAGTTCTATTGCATCTTTACAACAAGGTATTTTTTCAACACAAAAGTTTCATATTCCGTACACTTACTAGATTATTCAGTTAGTCCCATATCTTGACAACATTCGCTGCTCATGCACATAGTTGAGACCAAATTCTTTGGAAGTACTTAGTTTTGAAGTTTACTTAAGCAAATGAGGAAAAGGAACAGATAAAAAATTTTAATTTGTTTGCCTCTGTTAAAACAAACATAAAAATCTTTCCTAAATTATCAGTCTCTCTGTGTATTATTTAGGCCATACTTCATATTTTAGCTATGTCAGCTGTTATATCCTGGGGGAGAGATGTTGTCATCTGGGGCCTGGTCCTAAAACATTATTTGAAGTACATAGAAACCAGTTTTTTCAGTGGCTTCCATTTCTTTGGGTACTGGTGTTTTTCAATAATGAAATTCTCTTTTAAAGGAAAACGAGAATCTCTTGAGCCACTTTGATAATTAGAGGAAGTATTTGCCTAAGGCTGAACTAAAAACATTTTTCACACCACACAGCCCAATTCACTTCCTAAATGACTCATGTAATACTCAAATGAGCAAGAAAAGGACTCTCACGTCGCTCTAATTCATTATCCTGCTTTATTTCTTCACAGCATTTACCACAGAATTATTACATTTCTGTATCTCTTTTTATACTTTCTGCCTGAACACCTAGCCCTCCGGTCCACCCTTACTCTAGCCCTGGGAGGTCAGTGCCTTGGGGGGGCGGGGGGGGGGGGGGAGACTTTTTCTGTCCATTTGTACACAACTGTGGTTCAGGATGTGAAGTAGGTCCTGACACATAGTAGGTACTCAACAGATACCTCTCTGCTAAGTGAACTCCATTTCAGCTACCGGGATCGGCTCTTATTCCTGTCATATGGTTTGCAAATTCATCTCCAGCTGTGAAAAGATGGAGATGACCATTTAGAATACTGAACGCTGTTTCTGCTACACTGATTTAGAGTGTATACGCAATTTATATCCTCTAGACCTGTGCTGTCCAAACGCGGTAGCCACTAGCCACATGTGGCTATTGAACACTTGAAATGTGGCTAGTCCGAACTGAGATGATCTATATGTGTAAAAAACACACCAAATTTTGAAGATTTAGTTCAAGAAAGAGTGCAAAAAAATGATCTCATTAGTATATTACTTACATGTTGAAAAGGCATTTGTAAGTTATGGGGTTAAATAAAAGGTATTATTAAAATTAAATTCGCTTATTTCTTTTTTTCTTTTTAATATGACTATGAAAGAATTAAAACTGCATTTGTGGCCTGTATTTGTAGTTCACATTATATTTCTATTAGAAAGCACTCCCCACAGGCCTGGTTCTAAAAGTCCCCTCACTTCTTCTCACAAGAAGATTCTGGACAGGAATCATACTGCAGGGCTTTAGAATCATGGGGGAGCGGTGATGGATGTGTCCATGGTGGTGGAAAAGCTGTTTTCCAAATTCTTATTCATTTTCTAACATATTTACTGATTTCTCAGCAAGTGATATCAGAAATTTTTCTAAGATTGTGTCTCTCGAACTGTTCCGCTCTGCTGAGACATTCACACAGGTAGGCCTGTTCGGGGCACCCTTGGTGCTACTCATCATGATAGATGAGGGCACTCTACCATCCCGGACAGCATTCTCCCTGGCAGTAAGAGGAGTCTCCAACTCCACAGAGAGCCATATCCTGTGAACACGCACACTGTAAGGCCGTGGTTATGTGGGACAGTCAGCCCTGCCAGCCGCAGTGAGCGTGGGTATCGACCAGCCACGGGGAAGATCGGTGAGATGCAAGGCGGAGAGAGCAGGCTTTGGGTTGGAGATGAATCTGAATTTTCTCTCATATGAAATACAACCTAAGCCTTGGATCATTTGACAAAGCAAAAGCAAACATCATATAACACATCAACAAGAGAGGGAATGACCAAATTACAAAGCTGATGTTTAAATAAGGCTGCAAATTTTACTTTTTTCCTCTGGTTTATAAAAATGTTTAAATAAAAGTCTCAATGCCAAAGTACAAAAATCACAGCCTACTGTCTTAAAATGCACAGACTATGTATTCTAGTTAGAGAAAGTTTTGTGGATGGGAGAGAATCTAGATTGAAAATGGCCAGACAGGAGACAGAACATGGCTCTCTGACATGTATGATCCTACTTCTGAAAGACTGCAGTCACCAGCTCTTGCCTCCTTAAATTCCATTCTGAAAAACTGAGTCATTTCAACCATGGTATCATCATTAATTATCTATCTTTTCACCCCCCAAAACAGCATCTCACAGAAAACCTGCCAAATTAAAGAGAGACTGCAAAAGATACTTTCTTCATCCTCAAAGGAGAAGATAAAAATGTAACTAAAAGGATTATTTATTCTTAATCAAACTATATACAAACAGGATGCCTGGAAAAAAAACATCATATAGTACACTGGTGAGTATATAATTAAAAAAAAAAAAAAGCCTTCTTCTGGTGTTACTTACGGAGCTTGGCTAAATATAGTTAGCAGCGCTCATGCTTCGTAGCACATTTTCCCCTGGAATTCAGCTAATATAAATAAAACAAACGGAGGGAACCTGGCCCCCCTTCATAAGCATTACATCATTCTTCCTTATTAGGAAAGCTTCTTCAAACCTGCCATTTTGCTCTAAACAATCAGTGTTTAATTCTCAATGAGCAACTCTAGATAGACAGCTGCCCTACCAGCAGAGGGCTGCTATATGGCAGGAGAAATGTGGGTGACACATAGGCTCATTTTCACAATGGTATTTTAATTCTCTAAACAACAGCACCATTATGGAAAACATTAAAAAGGTGCACATAATGCTCCTTGAAGAAGATACCTTTAAGAAAGCATATTAATATTAATATTAATATTAAATGTTAATATTTAACATTCCTCAAATTTTTTTTTTTTCTTTTTCTTTTTCTTTTAATTTTCTTTTTATTTTTCTGATATATATATATATATATATATATATATATATATATATGTATGTATGTATGTATGTTGTGGTGAACAGACAGAGAAGTCAGAAATTGTTAGATTCTTGATTTATCACAATTGCAATATTGGCTGTAACCAAAGATTTTTCTATCTGATTGATCTTACGGTAAAGATGTGGAAGTTAAGAAGCCAAGAAATACCTCTCTTTCGCTCTCCTCAAACAGTCCTCAGTGTGATGTTTACTGTGTTACACAACTTTGGATGATCTTTTTTTTGCTCTGAGGCATTACCATATTAACATCATAACCTAGCCACCACAGCAAAAATGAATGAGGGAGACTCTATCAAACTAAAAAAGCTTCTGTAGCAAAGGAAACTGCCAATAAAATGAAAGGCTGGCAACCTAGGTAATAAGAGAAAAGATTTACAAATCATATATCTGATTAAGGGGTTAATATCCAAAATAAAGGAGGAACTCATGCAACTCAATTCCAAAAAATACACAGACTCCAGTTAAAAAATGACAGAGGGGGGGCGCCTGGGTGGCGCAGTCGGTTAAGCGTCCGACTTCAGCCAGGTCACGATCTCGCGGTCCCTGAGTTCGAGCCCCGCGTCGGGCTCTGGGCTGATGGCTCGGAGCCTGGAGCCTGTTTCCGATTCTGCGTCTCCCTCTCTCTCTGCCCCTCCCCCGTTCATGCTCTGTCTCTCTCTGTCCCCAAAATAAATAAACGTTGAAAAAAAAAAATTAAAAAAAAAAAAATGACAGAGGAACTAAATAGGCATTTTCCCAAAGAAGATATCCAAGTTGCCAACAGGCAATGAAAAGATGCTCAACCTGACTAATCATGAGGGAAAGGCAAATCAAAACCACAAAGAGATATCACCTCACACCTGTTGGAATGGCTATCGTCAAAAACGCAAGAGATAACAAACGTGGCAAAGAGGTAGAGAAAAGAGAGCCCTGGTGCACTCTTGGTAGGAACGTAAACTGGTGTAGCCAAACAATGCAATGGAAAACAGTATGGAGTTTCCTCAAAAAATTAAAAATAGAATTATCATATGATCCAGCAATTTCACTTCTGGGCATTTATCTCAAACAAACCACTATCGCAAACAAACACCCTCATGTTCACTGCAGCATTACTGACAACAGCCAGGACATGGAAATAACCTAAGTGTCCATCAATGGATGAATGGGTAAAGAAAATATAGTTATATGTATTATGTACGATAGAATATTATTCAGCCACGAAAAGGAAAGGCTGTTATTTGTGACAACACGGATGGACCTCGTGGGCATTGTGCTAGGTGAGATAAGCCCGACGGAAAAGACAGAAACTGTATGATCTCATTTACATGTGGAATCTAAAAAAACTGAACTTGTGCAAACAGAGAGCAGATGGGTGGTTGCTAAAGGAGGGAGTGGGGGATGGGTAAAGGAGGTCAAAATGTGCAAACTTTCAGTTATCAGTAAATTCTAAGGATACCATGTACAGCACAGGGACTACAGTGAACAGTACTGTATTGCGTATTTGAAGGGCGCTGAGAGAGTAGATCTTAAAAGTTGTCAGCACAAGAAAAGAAGATGTAAGTTTTTGAGGTGATGGATGTTAACTAAACTTAGTGTGGGGACTATTTTGCAGGAGTATATAGGTCAATTCACTATGTTGTATACCTTCAACTAACACACTGTTCTATGTCAATTATATCTCCATAAAACTGAAAAGGAATTGAATTTTGATGTGTTACATAATAAACTTGTTTGCAAAAACAGAAACCATGTCAACTGATCTAGACTTCTTGGTATGAAAGGTAGGATTGATGAAGATGGGTAAAGTAAATATCAATCAGAGCAAACCCTTCCCTGAAACAATTAGCTTTCCATGAATATAAACAGGATTATTCATCAGTGTGCTGATTCTAGCTGGTATTTGACCTTTCTTTCATCTTGATATAAGGACTACTTTTATGAGAAATGAGAGAGAGTAGGAAAAAAAAAAAAAAAGGTTTAAATCTAAAGTCCACAATGGTGCCCGGGTGCTGACAAAGCTAATATGATACTGTAAAATAATTAATTTATAAATGAACAACCCTGAGATGCAATGGATCGTGAGAGTAACGTGCTAATGTGAACACGAGGCCTTCTTTTATAGCCTTCAGCAGGTAGTAAATAACAAACCTCTCAGTTACTGTTCATTTTCACTTTGGTTCACTAACAAAATCAGATTTACCACAAGATCACGAAAATATGGGAGGTAAGGAAGGGCTTCCAGAGAAGGGTGTAGAGAGAGAAGGAAGGCCAGCCTGGAAAATGAGGGAGGACGGTTCTAATACTTCCGAGTTTATACTTCTAAATCTAGCCTCCTCCAGAACTTTTTTCTCTTAAGTTTTATTCTTTCAAAGGAAAGAAAAACAAGTTCACCTGAGTCTTCTGTGCTCAGTAAAACCGAAACTGGACTGTGGACGGTCCTCGCTGTCTCCATAAAGGACTCAGCACTGGCAAACTGGGAAACCAATTCCATTTAAGAACTCAAAGAGCTCTCTAGTCTAACAGGTGCTACCACCTCCTGGGAGTTTTATCTACACACTTCTTACTGACTTTGGAATTAAAGGTAATGGTGTACTTCTCAGGAGTGTAGACGCCCGAGTTAAATCACCTGTGTTTAAATTAGTGGCTGAGTGTCCTTGATCACTTAGTCTTTCTGAGCCTATTTCGTCATCCCTAAATGGGGATTGTAATAGCCCTTCCCTCTGAGGCTGTGAAGACGAAATTCCTTATTACATATGAAGTGTTTAGAGCAAAGCTTGACCAAACCTTCAATAACTGTTAGTAATTAATATTCAGGATGACCATGTAATTTAGGGTCCAAATGTGGACCCTGGACGCTCAGCCAACAGGCAAATTGAGAGCCCTGGGAAAAATGGAACTTGTAGTCCTCCCACTAATATTATATAATGTCAAGGTCACATAATGTAGGCATAAACTAATGTATAAATTTAACATAATCTGTGCATCAGCAGGCACTAGAGAGTAAGAGATTAGATGGGTTAAGAATGCCTTTATAAAATGAAATCGCTAATAGTAACTTAAAGCATTTATCTGAAAAGAGACCTAACAGTAATATGTTAGTCCATTTTACTGAATTGAGAACATTCCTTTTCAACATTATATCCCAAATACATTGTAAAGTTGAGTTTAAATCATTTCAGCCATGTTTTCATTCTTCCACACAGCCCCTTTGCCACAGACATCAGGAGATCTGGGAGCAAAAAGGTCAACAGTATCATCGTATTTACCATGGATCCAGTCTGTGCTCAGTACAGACGGACCCAACTGCAACTCTACAAGTAAGTGAACTGTTTCCCTCCTGACCTAGGGAACTGTCCCCCGGTACACTGTCATTGCAGAAACAGAGAAAACACATCTGTTAAATATGAGCTTTAGTGGAAAAAATTCAGCTGGCATTCTCTTTTCCTCTCTGTCGTCTTGTTTTAATAGCACTCTTATGTAAGTTCTTTACTATATATAGTTGAGAGTGGGGAGCTGTGATTTGACCTGTTCAGAGGCAGTCAGACTTGGGCCATTTCCTTCCACCTCATGCCCAAAGGCAGCTGTTCTTGAGGTCCAGCGGGAGCGGCCAGGATGCAGAAACCCGTGTTGCTTTAGACCCTGACACTGTCGTGTTGCGGTCTCTTCTTGGAGCTTCGGCTGCCCCACCTATACAACTGGCACCATGCCTATTTCTGACCTAACTTGCTGGGGTTGCCTGTGGAACCTCAAGAGAACATCTGGGAAACATTTTTTTGGCATAGTCAAAATGTGTATTTTTTCCCCTGTATGTCCATCCAAGATTTATGCAACAGCTAGAATTCTAACTTTTCAGTCTAAGGGTCCTGGACCATCCTACCATCCTACCAACCTGCCCAAGCAAGATAACAGTTGGTTTATTTATGGTCTGTTTCCTCTACTGGGCTGCAATCTCCCTGAGGGCAGGGTCCCCATCTATTATATTCCCCAGTGTATTTTCTAAAGCTTGGCACACAGTCCATGAATGAATCCAAGAATCAATGGACAGGAAGAGGAGGTGATCTCTAACATTTACTGAATATTTAATAAACGCCAGGCACTGTCCTGTTTTGTATGTATGCTTCCTCTCTCTCTCTAGTTCCCACTAGCTGTATGATCTCAGACAACTTAATCTTTCTGTATCTCAGTTTTCTCATCCACGGGATGGCATAATAGGACCTATGTAAGAAGGCTAGTGCAAAGATAAAGTGAGACCAGCACGTGGCACAGAGGTGAGCTCTGTTGGCTGTTGTTAGAACCCTCTCTTCCTCCTGAGTAAATGGTACCATCACTGAGCCAGTTTCACAAGTCAGAACCCCAGGAGTCAGCCCTGTCTCTCACCTACCATAGCTAAATTTTTTTTTTTAACATTTATTTATTTTTGAGAGACAGAGAGACAGAGTAAGAGTGGGGGAGGGGCAGAGACAGAGAGACAGACGCAAGGAATCCGAAGCAGGCTCCGGGCTCTGAGCTGTCAGCACAGAGCCTGACGTGGGGTGGAACCCACAGACTGTGAGATCATGACCTGAGCTGACTGAACCATCCAGGTGCCCCTCACCTACCATATCTACATCACCACCAAGTCCTGCATTTCTCTCTCCTAACGTCTCCCCTGCAGTGTTCTCATCATGCAGCCCAGAAATTTCTTTTCCAGTTGCACATCTAGTCTTGTGACTCTCTCACTTACCGGGACCCCAGTAGCTCTGCTTGCTCTTGGGATAAATTTTGAATTCTCTGAACGGGCCCACCGGGCCTGCTCGCCTGGCTCTAGCCTCTTGTCACTGCCCCCATTCTCAGAGTTTCAGCCTTACCCTTCAAGGTGCCAATCCTCCTGCCTTAATGTCTGTCCCATCCCCCATTCACCCTTTGGATGTCAGTTCCAATATCAGTCCCTGGGGAAAGGCCCCTTCTTCAGGCCTTCAAACTTTATCAAGTGCTTCAGCCTCCTGTCCTCAGAGACCTGGGCACGTTTTTCACAGCATTTGCCACATGAGCATACTCTGCACATCTTTTATCTAGTCTGATGGTTCCACCTGCCCAGACCCTCAAGGCCTCTTCCCGCTTCAGTGTGGTCGTTTCTGGACTTCATTGTGGTCATCTGTAAAATAACCTGTACCAGACATTCAAAGCCAACATTTTTTTTTAAGTTTATTTATTTAGTTTGAGAGAGAAATAGAGCACACAAGCAGGTGAGGGGCAGAGAGAGGAAGAGAGAATCCCAAGTGGGGGGCTTGAAGTCACAAACCATGAGATCATGACCTGAGCCAAAGTCAAGAGCCAGACACTAATGGACTGAGCCCCCAGGTGTCTGAAGGGAAACATTTCTATTAAAAAAAATTCTCTGTATATACATGGGAAAAGCTAGAAATTATGCTGCATAAAAGCTAAAGTTACTACATGAGATGCTCACATATTAGGTTCCTCCAGGTGCCCCTACATCAGCTCTCATTTTTCTATTAATTGGCTGGTTGTCACTCTTCTCCCTCCACAGAACACTGTGGTCTTTTCTGTTTTCTTTCAAAAGACGAGAATTATGAAAACTGATTTTACTAATTCTAAAAAGTAAACCTGACATTTTTTGCAGAGTTCACCAGTGAATGAACAATTAATATTATCAAAAACAAATGAGGCAGAAGAAAAGGCAATTCTAGTTCAAAGTCCTACTTTCAGGACTGTTATCACTGAGTCATACCTATTCCAAATATGGTATATAATATCCAAACCCAGAAAGCACTAGAGGAAATCAGAAGAAATACTGGCCACTTAATTCACCTAATAGTCCACAAAACACAGTAAATCCAATTATCAGGGCAAAATTTAATGCCCCCTGGAAAGTAACAAAAAACTCCACCTTAAAGAGCAACTATAAGCTTCTTGTACCTACTATTAATTTTGGGGATGGCCTTTTATTTTTTCATTGTGTCTTCTTACCCATGAGCTTTACCACATGCTGGCACTAGGCTCAGTGCTGAGAATCTAATAATGACCAAAAAACAGACATGGAGCTTGCCTTCACTGAAGCTACAGGAAACCAGCAAGCATGGCATGGACTAAAATGGTGTTCAGCTGCATTAAAGCAGTGTAATCACGGGGCGCCTGGGTGGCTCAGTCGATTAAGCGTCCGGCTTTGGCTCAGGTCACGATCTCACGGTCCATGAGTTCGAGCCCCACGTCGGGCTCTGTGCTGACTGCTCAGAGCCTGGAGCCTGTTTCAGATTCTGTGTCTCCCTCTCTCTCTCTCTGACTCTCCCCCGTTCATGCTGTGTCTCTCTCTGTCTCAAAAATAAATAAACGCTAAAAAAAAAAAAATTAAAAAAAAAAGCAGTGTAATCATGGGAATGCAAGCTGGTGCAGCAACTCTGGAAAAAATGGAGTATGGAGGTTCCTCAAAAAACTAAAAATAGAACTACCCTATGACCCAGCAATTAAACCACTAGGTGTTTATCCAAAGGATACAGGTGTGCTGTTTAGAAGGGACATATGCACCATGTTTATAGTAGCACTATCAACAATAGCCAAAGTATGGAAAGAGCCCAGATGTCCATCGATGGATGAATGGTCCATCAATGGATGAATGGATAAAGAAAATGTGGTGTGTGTGTGTGTGTGTGTATACATTTATGTATATATACATTGTGTATATATACATTGTGTGTGTGTGTGTGTGTGTATATATACATATATACATTTCCATATATATACATACATACACAATGGAGTATTACTCAGCAATCAAAAAGAATGAAATCTTGCCATTTGGAACTACATGGATGGAACTGGAGGGTATTACGCTAAGTGAAATTAGTCAGAGAAAGACAAATATCATAGGACTTCACTCATATGAGGACTTTAAGAGACAAAACAGATGAACATAAGGGAAGGGAAACAAAAATAATATAAAAACAGGGAGGGGGACAAAACAGAAGAGACTCATAAATATGGAGAACAAACTGAGGGTTACTGGAGGGGTTGTGGGATAGGGGATGGGCTAAATGGGTAAGGGGCACTAAGGAATCTACTCCTGAAATCATTGTTGCACTATACGCTAACTAATTTGGATGTAAATTTTAAAAAATTAAAAATAAAATAAAAAAAAATAAAAGCAGTGTAATCACATTGCTGGGTATAGTCTGTATTTCTTCACTACACAATTTATTTAGCTTTAAATGTGTGCAGCACTGTATGTCTGATGTAAATACCTTTGGCATTCCCAGTCAGGTACTGGGGCTCTGTCTGTTCTGCTCCCGGCACTTCACCAGCCTTGCCAGGCAGCTTCTATATATTTCACTCAGGAGGGCAGGTGATTTCCAAATCAACTTCAATGTCAGCAAAAGCTAGACTGTAGCCATAAAGCTGGTGTAAGCTTTGCAAGACCTTGCTCATTACACTCCCTTTCTCTGCTCTTACCAGCAACTCGCTACCCCCATTTTCCAGTTTTCCAGGAGACCACAGCACGTTTCCGGAAGACATGAAAGGTGGTGGAAGGGCTCAACATTGATTAGTTTTCTAGAAAGGGCTAGCATTTGGGTTTCCATTAGTGTCACATGCGCGTTTATCCAATGGGCATAAAGGAGTCATAGTTTTGTTTGTTTGTTTTTAACACCTAGCATTAATGGCTTCTGATAAATTACTTATTAAAATGCTAAGGTATAAGTCTTTCAATAGAAATGGGTTCCGAGGAAAACAAGAAAATCCATTGAATTTCAATTCAATTCCCAAAACTGCACAATTGTCCTGTTAATGTAACAAACAGTTTTGGGCGGCTACTTTCTCCTATTTTACAGAAAATGCAGGTTTACTTCTAATTTATGGGGGTATGAGGGAAAGACATATTCCGGAGATGGAGAAAGGTCAGCAGTATCCAAAGTAGAGAATCCATGCTGGTGCGATTGGCAGGCTTGGAACACGCAGGAGGAAGGGAAGAGAGGCTTTAACGATGGAGACAAAGCAATGAAAGAGACCAAGCATAGGCAATAGTGCATTACACGGCTGGCCTGGCACATGGCCGCCCCGCTAACCTGCCCTCTCTCAGTGTGCGGGCCACACTCACTCTTGCTGTGCATGTGTCTTGCCCACCCACGGTATGCCAGGTCCTGCGATCACATCTGGGGACATTCGTGCTAAGCATAAGTTAAAAGTGCACATTTTGTATGACACCTGTCTTCTTCTGATCTAGATCCAGGAGAGCATATTACAGATGACAGATTTAGAAATCATACCATTAGAAACCATGTAAGTGACAAGAGAGATGGACTTTCCCCAGTGGTGGACTGGATTTTCCAGGCTTTTTGAATAGCTTCGGAATGTGAGGAACTGTCATCTTTTAAAGGACTTTTATAAGGAAGTTTAACACTGTAGGTCTAGATACACCACATTAAAAATAAGCCATTTTATGGTCAGGGAAAGGTTTTCCTCTTATCTTCTGAATTTTTGGAGGGGGTGAGGAGGGAGAGCATCTGTTCCCTCCAGGAGCCAGGTGACAGCAGGAAGGCCTCTCACTCAGGAGGCAGAAAGGCCTCACAAGCTACCACTCACACTCAGCTTCCAGCAAACATGGATACCTTGGGAGCTAGGAAAATTAAGTTTCCTGGCTCTGTGGCCAGACACAACTTCTGCTTGTCATCAGATCCTCATTTCTTAGTATGCCTCAATTATGAGGGAGGATTAAAGGAATCGATTGCTTTTTAAAATTAAATACATTGAACTGGTCAGGAGTTTATTCACTGTATTTTAGGACACCAAGTGTTAGCAAATTCATTCATATGTGTACATAATAACAGAGAATAAATATGCCCCAGGATCTCTCTTTTAGTGGTGGGGGCGGGGGGGAGGGCGGGTGTGGGCATGAGAGGAGTGAATGGAACCCGCAGCTTGGTTCTCCCTGCTTCTCTTACCATGTGCGGTGTGATCGGTAAGCCACGTGTGCTCTGAACCTCACCACTGCCAGCTACTCAACCTCTCCACGCTTCAGTGTTCTCTTCTTCAAGAATGGGGATGATACTACTACTGAGCTTTCTTATAAAGTTTAAGTTTTATTCTTACTTAAAGCCTATTTTAAAGTTTATTCTTAGGAAGTTTAAATGAAGTCCTGAATGTAAAAGTAATGCCAAACCTGGCTTCCACAGAATTTTGGTTTCCTTTTCCTTTCCTTCAATACTGATGAAATATCAAGTTTGGTTTGTACTGAAATCTCTTCTAAGATCTCAGAATCTAGTAGGAATTCAATTCAGACTTTTAAGAGCAGACATCAGGTTCTCTGCAACCCTGTCCATGAATTCAGCGTTGCTACAGAAACTGTCACATGTCAAAACATACTGTCTCCTCCTTCCTCCTTTTCCTTTCCACAGCTAAGTGCGCCGGAGCATGAGAGATCACCTTAAAAATGTATACCTCGTCCCTGGCTGCAGTTTCTACAATGAAGCAAATCTGATCTGGCTGCTTGAGCAGCAAACAACAAAACTTCCCAAACACTTAATGTAACCCCGAGTCTTCAAAAGAAATGCTTGCGCAGAGGGCATGTCCAGGTCTGGAACCCATTATGGCTCAGTTCTCCAGGGGCCGCTTATCTCTTCCTCTGACGCTATCAGTTGCCAAGGAAAGATAAGGACGAAAGTCTACTGCCCTGCCCGGTCGGAACGTGAATACATTCAAGAATACTATAACAGGGGTTGGGCTGCGGCCGAGAATGAAAAGAGAACGTTGTAATACACTGGACTCATTTACGTTCAGATGTTAAGTGGCTCTCATGCTGAGGACTGAGTTGTATACTCTGATTTAAGGGAAAAAAACCTTACACCCTACAGGAACAGTTGCAAAATAACCTATCCCCTCTCTACTGAGTGTAAAGTACTCTTCTGTTACATTTTAAGGGGAAGTTCATTTGTGTCTGCAGTGACCTCAGAGGTTAATCATATTACAAGGGTGCCTGGGTGGCTCAGTCAGTTAAACTTCTGACTCTTGGCTTCACCTCAGGTCATGATCTCAGGCTTCATGAATTCGAGCTCCTTGTCAGGCTCTGTGCTGCAGTGCAGAGCCTGCTTGGGATTCTCTCTCTCCCCCTCTCTCTGCTACTCCCTCACTCTCTCTCAAAATAAATAAACTTTAAAGAAATAAACTTCAAGAAATTAATAAAATTACAAATCACGGTAGAGAACAAATATCTTGAAATTCTTTCTTTCTTCCGGAAATAAGAGTTCCAAGAGGCTTTGACATTGATGAAGTTCAAAAATGAAATACAGTCACAGAGTAGAGTCTTCTCATTCCTTTGCTAAAGACTATGATTCAGGACAATTATTCAGTACAAAACACATTTTGTGAATCTAAGCCTTTCCTTTCTACTACTAAAGGTACAGAACGAAAGTATATTCCATATTGAGGGTTTGAATTCCACCAGAACGCAGAACTCCGATGAGCTTAATTCTAAGTTTGACAACTACCTGGACTACTGTCTCTTTCCTATACTGAGTTTGCTTACATTTTCTTCAAATTATTTTATCATCTGTAATGATATGAGAAGCCTTCTTTTAAGATGAGAGGGAGGGGCAGTGGGAGAAGAGAGGAGTTCCAAGTCAGGTCCTTCTATATGGCATACTTGCCGGGTTGAAAGGCAGTTAATGAATCCTGGTTCTTGCTCAGTAGCCCTGGCTTCCAGTCACCACCCACCAAGATAATAAGTACATTCAATCTTTAAATTACACAAATTTCTGGCTTTTGTTATTAGTCTTGGAACCCATCAAGGATAGGCCCTAAGAGGAGACAAAGTGGCAGGCTCATATTCAAGAGTAACCATGAATTTCAAGCATGAAGCCTCCCTTTACTTTGATTCACTTTCGTGTCTCCAGGGGGTTGGGAAGGGCCTCTACCTGCTTCCTCCCTCAGCCACAATCTGAGGAGACCCCTCTCCATCACTCAGCCCCACTAGGCTCAGTCTCCTACAAGTATAATTAGATTAGGCTACATTCTTGCTCTAAAATTCTGAGTAACTCCGTTATGGGTAAGTGAAAAATAATGCCGAGCAACACCTATCGGGAAGTAGGAGATCAGGGTGCCAGAGTTTGTTCTACTGCTAATTAGCTCTCTCTTAATATTCTGAGGACTTAGTTTCTTCCTAATTATTGTCCCCAAAGGAATACATACTCATTGTGGGAAATTCAAGTATAAGAAAGTGAAACTACTTGAATAATAAAGTAAAAGTGAAAATTCTTCCCCATCACCACCCACCAGGGAAAACCACTGTTAATACTTTAAAGCTCTCCTTCCAGAACTATGCAAATATAAATACATATAACACATTTATGTTTATAGTTTGGATTTTTGTTTGTCCACAAAAATTGGATCGTGTGTCTGCATTTTCCCTCAGGGATCTTTTATCTTTCAACAACATATCATGGCTATCCATCCACGTCAGCACACACAGATGCACTTCACGATTTTCAATGGCCTCACGGCATTCCATAGTACAGATATGCCATTCTTTATTAATGACGGACATGTTCTCCTCAAGGACTCATTAGTACAAATAGTGTTAACAATGAAGATCCTTGCACAACTTGCATATTTGTTTTGAGTTTTCTGTGGGAAAAATTTCTAGAAATTGTCAGGTCAAAGGGTATGTGAATTTTACATTTCAATGATTGCAGCCAAACTGCCCTCAAAAAGATCTTACGACTGTATCTTTATCTGAAAAAGGAGGAAAGAATAGATGATCTTTTTCCAATCTTTTTCCAACTGAACTTTCAAATTAATTAAGAAGCTTTTAAAACCAGGATGGAAGATGGGGCAGCTCTGAAAGCCAGTCTGCTTTTAGCTAGTCCACTAATTTCAGGCTTTTTCTTCATTAGCAAGCATTAAAACTTTGTTTGGCTTTGGTCTTAATTGCCAAATTGACATTTTTTCGCGGTAATACGGCCAGCCAAAAAAGAAGGTACTGCTTTGGGTAAGAAATGGATGTCCTGGCATTTGGTAGATCATCATTTTCAAATCTTACTTATTTAAGGAACAACATACTCCTTTACAGGACTGGTTCCCAAACGTTTGTAGGCATCAGAATTATCTAGAAAGGTTGAGAAACCAGATTGCTGGGCCCCATCCTCAGAGTTCCTGATTCAGTAGATCTGGGATGGGGCCCAAGAATTTAAATTGCTAACAGTTTTCGAGGTGATGCTGATCTTGTTGGTATGGGGACCACATTTTCAGAATCTCTTCTTTTCAGAATAGTCTTTAATTACTGGCAGACTTGCAATGAACAGACCATTAGCTTACTCTGGGTAGACTGTGCCTTATAGGAGTCTGAATGACAACCAGTCACTTTAATTACTGTAATAAATCTTCTGTTGCAATTTCACTACCATGACATACAGGCCACCTGCAAAGAGCAAGCTACAAATTCCACATGATTGCTCCCTAAGGTTATCTCTTATGCCCCAGACTTGCTCTCCCTACAGGACCAGTACTTAAAATTCACATAAGACAACTACAAAATAATTGTACCTCTTTCTCCCTCTTTTTTTTTAAATGCTTATTTATTTAATTTTGAGAGAGAGAGAGAGAGAGAGAGAGCGCGAGCGAGCAGGGGAGAGGCAGAGAGAGAAGGAGACAAAGAATCCCAGGCAGGTTTCATGCTGTCAGCACTGTGAGCCCGACGCGGTACTTGAACTCATGAACTGTGAGATCATGACATGAGCTGAAGTCAAGAGTTGGACACTTAACCAGCTGAGCCACCCAGGCGCCTCTTCTTTCTTTCTCCCTCTTATAAAGGAAACTCTTTGTTGATCAGATATTACTAATATGGATACTGATGCCTTGTTTGTTATTTAAGGCCTTAAGTTTAAGATGATCACCAGGTACTTACAGCCACTTACATTACACATATCAAATAGAAAAATTTAGCTCTCAGTTATTCAAGTTATAAAAGAAAACATGAGAAAACAAATGACGTATGAACTTGAATCTTCACCTTGACTGCATATAGTGGATCCACAGAGCACTTCCAATGTATTTTCCTGTTCTGGATCTTATATCTAAGAATGAAAGTGGTAAAGTGTGTAGAGGTGTAAAATTGCACCAAATGTACAAGTTAATATCTGCACATTCATGATAAAAGAGTGAATTTTGTTGGAGAAGGGAAGGAGGGAGGTTGCAGGAAGTACAGTTTGAAGAAGAGATCTAATCAGGATGTGTTGTCAAACTAGAGGCTTTTTCACCAGTTGTGCTATACCTGGTTCATGGGGTGTTTTAAGAGTGAAGTCATAACATTAGTAGTTGAATTCATGTTAGAGCAGATAATTTAGTAATGAACTGGCCAAAGGGCCCACCAGGAAGGGAAAGAAGTGAGAGGAGCAAGAACAACGATCCTGGAACAACTATTTGCTATCTCCAACTACAGGAAGAGGAAGCTTCACTCATTCAGACTACTTTAATTTAAATTTGTGGTACCTCTGAGAGTTTTTCACAAATCACTCTGAAAAGGACTCTCAAGTCCTTTGGAAGAATACATCACGTTAATATTTACAACCATGGCTCCAGTTCCCACCAACATTTGTCGAATTCTTTATATAATCTTTCTTAAGAAAGTTATGATTTTGGAGTCTCTTAAACTCATAACCACCTGTCTTATGGGTAATCGAAATCAGATAATGTTACTGAAAGAAGAATAAAGGGGTTAGTAAGAAGTGATAAACAGGCCCTAAAATACTAAGATAAATACTTTATAAAAGTATCTAGAAAGATTTCTCACATTATATAGACATATGGGATATATTTTGACCAATCTGTGCCTGTATCCCTTCACCGAAAAAGTGATTTGCATACTTCCCATGACACTTCAGTGTGACAGGCAGGGCCTGTCTCTCTCTGGTGAAGCCTTCCCCAGCTCCGTCCACGTGGGATCCTCTCCAGCCATACAAGTGCCCGCCACCCTCCAGGCACATAACCTTCTCTCCACCTGTGAGTTTTTGGGTGTGGGGCCAAGCTGCCTTTTCCACCCAGCTTCAACTTCTTTCAGACTGGTCTGCGGTCAGGTCTCAGCTGTCTCCTGAAGCTTCCCCTGGTGCTTCTGGGGCTGAACACGCACCCTTTCCTTTGAGGGCTTTGCATCCCCTTATCCGCTTTGATGCATAGTCCTCACCAATGCATTCTGCTGCGGGCTCGTCTCTCCCCCAACCTAAGAGAGGGCCTGGCCAACGTTTCCTTACTCATTCGGGGACCTGCTGAGTGTAGGACACATTGAGTAAGTGTCTGCTGAGTAAATGAATAATACCGGATTTATTTGCTAGCTTTTTAAAAAGCATATGGAAAGATTTTAAAGCATGTCATACTCCAATGGTAACTTTAGTGTTTGGAACTCACCCTTCATTTATTAGGAAGTTGGCAGGGAAAATCTGCTGTAGGATGTTTTAGTTCAATTCCCTGTGGCACAACTTTTTTTTACCTCATATATTCTAATAAATCTTAGATAAAATTAGAATTCTATGGGTTAAAGAATACTACAGCAGTCACACAGTCTTGTACGCCGAGGGCATGTGGTTGTGAGTGGAGTCTAGGGCACGGTGAGGGAAGCTGAGTGAGCGAGCTCTATGCTACCTGACCACGCTGGGAAATAACTTCCCCTTCTCAAGGTTCGTTTTTTCCTCCTCTAAAACAGAGGTGTGTGTATGTGTGTGTGTGTGTGTGTGTGTGTGTGTGTGTGTGTGTGTATTTTATTCTTTAAAAATTTCACATATATATATGAATTTTCACATATATATTTATATATATATATATGTGTGACATTTTTAAAGGATAAAAGGATTTCACACGATTGTTGTAAGAATATAGAATGTATATAACAACACTTTGAAAATTAACAGTACCATTAAATATTTATTGAATGAATGAATAAAGCTATTCATGTGGATTTGGGTAGAGAGAAAGACCAGTCAAAAGCAATCTTGGGCACCTGGGTGGCTCAGTCGGTTAAGCACCCAACTCTTGGTTTCGCCTCAGGTCATGATATCATGGTTCGTGAGCTGGAGCTCCACACTGGGCTCTGTGCTGACAGTGTGGAGACTGCTTGGGATTCTCTGTCTCCCTCTCTCTCTGCCCCTCCCCTGCTTGGGCTCTCTCACACAGACACAAAATAAATAAATAAACATTAAAAAAAAAAAAAAAGCAACCTTTACTTCCAGGCACAGTCATGATTATTAATTTTTAAAGGTAATGTAGTCATTGTTTTCTGGAGGAATTGTGGTCTGAAACCAAACAAAAGACAAAGCTATTTGATTCTCAGAGCCAGATACATTACTTTCTCATGGACAATAGTTCACAGTAAATGCACACTGTAAAACCCTCATTTTTATTTTTATTTATTTTTATTTATGTTTTAGAGAGAGTGGGGGGTAGGGGCTGAAGGACAGGGAGAGGGGGAGGAAGAGGGAAAGGGAGAGAGAGGGAGAGAGAGAACCTTAAGCAGGCTCCATGCTCAGCACAGAGCCCGAGGTGGGGCTCAATCCCATGACCCTGGGATCATGACCTGAGCTGAAATCAAGAGTTGGATGCTCAACCGACTGAGCCACCCAGGTACCTCTAAAAGCCTCACTTTTAATGGGCAGGGGAAGCACATCTACACTGTCCTCTAGTCTGCTAAATTACAAGCATGACTGATTCCTTCTTCACTTTCACGGAAGTTCTTGGTAGATGTGCTGTAAAGCTGTGATTATTCTTGAGACAATATGAGAGGTACCCATGCTTGGGCAAGGTGTGGTAAATTTGGCAGGGAAGTTCCATTTCCGTAACATTGTTTCCAGCCCAGGAAATGTCTCAGGTGGCCTGGTATGGGTAAGCTGCTGCCAGTTTTTCGGGCATGGGCTTGCTTCTCTGGGATGACATCATTTGACTGAATTCTTTACTCTGCTTGCCTCTGCATTCAGTTAGGCTCCATTTTTCTCGAAGACCTCATGTGTTCCCCAGGATGGCTGTGTCTCCAAAAGCCTAATATGGAAGACCTCTAATTCATGTGATGAATCTACTTGACTATTAAAACAGCAAAAGCATTTACTAACGTACAGTTCAAAACCACTGTACAATGGGAAGACTTTCTGATTATAGTATAATTATTACCTAGAATAATGGGCTATGGCTGCAGCCTTATGTCAACATAACTCACACAGTACATAAGTACTATATGCAGTCTGTTTATCCTGAGGTCTAGGAACTGGGATCGCTGAAAATCAAATGTAAACTATAAATGCTCTTTTTAAACTATGTAAATTTCCTCTGACTTGAGCTAAACAGAAGATAAACTGACCAGATGGAACCTATGATTTTTGCAAGCTAAACTTTCTGTTACCCTAGCTCAGGGGTTGCTCCAACTCATTAATTATCCTCCGTTTCCCAAATTACAGTATACCCAAAGGGTATTATGTCCTGAAATATAAATTAGCATACAAAATTCTAAAACGTTTGCAAGGAAGTCTTTTATTTATGCTACATGGCCTACTGACGGTAAACCTTACTGCCTTTAGAATCCCTTCCTGGCAAAGCCACAGAAGCTAGAGTGAGGTCAGATGACATTATATACTTCCCTGGTCTTTGACTACTATGATATCTACACAATCACACATTTGTTTCAACATCTCTATCGTTTTTGGGGGGGGGGCGTAACTGGCACCTGGGATCTCTGTGAAGCTTTTACATCTAATACAGTTTTACTGATCACGCTCAGGCTTATGATGTAAACAACAATGTGTCATTTACTGATGTCTGAGATACAGCTTTCTACTTCTCCAAGACTAGGGAATCACACCCATCAAGTCATCAACTTCTTAAATGTTTTAATCAAGCCCTCCAAGAGATCATGGAAAGAAAATGAAGAGGAAAGAGGCCGAGTTGGATGGGAATGCCCTTTTGTTTCTCTCCTTACATGGCACCGGGAGAGTAAAGCTAAGAATACTGAAGCTCACCTCATCTAGTCGTTTTTTTAATGAGAAGCCAGCAGAGACCCAGGGGCAACATGGGTTGCCTGGGAAAAGACGGCTGGCTGTGAACAGCTTGAGCGAGAACCCCCAGCACATCAGAAGACAGACGGGATCCGACTGCCATTTCCTCAGCTAGGTCAGAAAATAAAAGGAGAAAAAATAAATAAATAAATAAAATAAAATAAAAGGAGGCAGCATGAAAGCAACAGGCCTGTGAGTCACTGACACAGTTCTGAGCCTCACTACACCAAGATGCAGACAACTTAAGACAACTTAAGACAACTACACCACGATGCAGATTTCTGGGTGGTCAAGGAGAACACCAGGTGTACGTCAACCTTGCCAGGATATGACCCACAGGTCCAGTCAGATCCTGTGGTTTCATAATACTTTAACCTTTAATCTGACTGCCGAGAGCTAGAATGCCCTATTTTTCTGATTCATAATTTTAGTTGAATGCCTCTCGCCAACAAAAGCGATTATTTTTAATGAAAACTGCAGAAGGGATATGGTATCTGAAGCCAGACCAAAAGCAGCAATGAAAGGATGAGCTGATTAGCTCCAAGTCAGAAGAGAATCCATTAAAGCCATCGCATGAAAGAGAAAATTACACCCACGTTTCAGAGCAGAGCCAACCATATCACCAAACTTTGTCTCAAGATAATCAGTCTTCCTCATATTCTTTGCTAATTCTTCAAATGAGTAAATATTAACAATGTACTGTATTACTCTGTGAATGCTACATAATTTATTTTGCTTACTTCAAACACAGTGACCCAGTAATTATCGTACCACACAGGCTGTGAAATCATTCATCATCAATGTCATTCTGAAAGGCGACCTGATTATAGATGTAAGTAGAACATTACAGTAAAATGAAGCAACCGGAGCCACTATTTAAAAATCCAATCTGATAAGCCTTCTCTCTCATTATCAGATTTGCATTTGGCTTAATGAGTAGACAAAATCAAAATGATATGGTCAGGAAGACAATAAACACCAGGCAGGTCAAGCTCGAAGCCGAGCTATAGAAGTCACCTGGCGCCTGCCTGGGAGCTCCCGACATTATAGGTACACAGCGGGGACAGACGCGGAGCAGCCAGAGCACCTGGTACACAGTGACTGCCACTCCATGGCTGAGCCGTCCACTCAACACCACTGTGACACTTTCCCCTCAGCTGCCGGCCAGGGCAGGTGGCCAAGTTGCAGAAAGTGTCATTGTGTGGTTCCCTCGGTAACCCAACCGGATTCTTCCGTTGGGATTCTTTTCCCGGGTAAACTGCTCTTTAGGATTTGAAGCATTTAGCATTTACCCTTAAAACCTTTCCTCCTGAACTTGTAATCAGCGTTCTTAAATGGACTTTGCCAGATTTGCCATCTGTGCTTAAGCTTTCAGAAAATTCTGTAGTTGCCCAGAGTGCACACTTTCAGGTGGTAATATCACCTTGCATCTCAGGATGCTTGGTGTGCTGAAAAGAAAAACAGAGTTGGGAGTCAGGAGGTGCAAGTTCCTACGATAACTGCACCTTCAGAGTCAACCAATTATACACTTTATACTTTTTAATCTGTAGGGCGGAGGGAAGGACAGCTGCCCGACCCACCAACCCTACTGGGATGCAGCAAAAGCCCTGGTATTTTTTTTTTTACTGGAATGAGAACTTGGCCCTTATCAAAAGAAATGGATTTCATAAGTCTCAACCTTGGTATTGCTTGTGAGGGGCCGGGATCTAAATCTCTAAATATAAAATAATTCCAAGTAACTTCCTCGAGTGCACTGCCAGATTTTATCACTTATTTGTTTCCTGAAGCAAGGAAGCCAACTTGAGTACAGAAAAGGTCTGACAGCTTCACATACCTGGTGGTTTACCTGACCATCCACGACCACTTTGAAGAGTTCTGGAAAAGCAGATGCACTGACAGTAAACAGAATTCTGTGTGTTGCAAACTGACAACTCTTGCTGGTTGTGAAGATGGGCCAAGGAATAGCCTGCACTTGGACAACTGCCATCTTATCCCTACATGATTTTTCTGCCTTTCAAGGAGATTTGCAAGTTCTTATGTACCATTGTCTCTTGCAAATACAAGCTTCCCCTTGGAGAGGCACGGTCCAGCTCCTTATCTACTGTCCCTGGGTATCTCCAGTCACTTGCCGGGATGGATCTGTAGTTGCTGATGTGAACAGTATGTGCTCCAACACTCTGTTACACAGCACAGTGATGTGAGGTGCAGGAAAAGTATGGAGCACGTGTGGATTCACTCTATTAATAAGTGCCTGAAATATATTTTTTTTAATCCACCTATCACCTTCCATATAAATGCATCCATTTATGGTTATGAACACAAGTAGGAAATGAGACTTGATCAAGAAAAACTACAAATTCTTCCAACTCCAGTTTTGAATTAGTTCATTTGTGGGTTTACACTGGGATATGCTTAACTTCAATATTCTGTTACTGGGCAGATGTTGCAGACGACAGCTTAGTCAAATGACAGGATCTTCACTCCTCCCCCCCACCCCCAAATACTGAGTCAGATTTTCTCTTTTCACTCTCTTTTTGGGGCAGCCATCTTCCCCCAAGGCTTTAATTACCACCTGTGGAGATAACTGCCAACTCACTGTCCCCACTTTGATCTCCCAGAACGTCAGATCTAGGCATCTAATTGCCTGCTGGATACCTCCACTTGGTAGGTTCAAAACCAAATTTGCCCCTCCTTCAGAGCTGTCCCACCTCTTGTCCCTCTTGGCCCTATCCAGCCACCATCTGGCAGGACCCTGGGAGGAATCCTTGATGCATCACACACTCCCTTACCTTTTGCATGCCATCAATACCAAACAAGTGCAGTCAATTCTATCTTTTAACTTTGCCTGGACCCAACTACTCCAATCACTTCCTTTACCACTAATTTAGCTGAGACCACCAATATCTATTTCCTGCATTATTCTAACCATTGCAATTGGTTTTCCTGTTTCCCAGCTGACTACCTATAGTGTGTCCCTGCAGTGTGCTAACCACCCAGCAATGATACAAAAGTAGAAGGCATCTTTATTGCACTCAACAAAGGCATAATATGGTAAAGATGAGGTTTGGTTTATGTAGTCACTGCAAGGTAATACAAAAAAAAGCATACCATTAAGAGCTCTTTCAGAGTCTAAAAAACTCAGTCTTAATGTCAGAGAGATGAAATTAACTCAGTGAGGGGCGCCTGGGTGGCTCAGTTGGCTAAGCATCCAACTTCGGCTCAGGTCACGATCTCACAGCTCATGAGTTCAAGCCCCATGTCGGACTCTGTGCTGACAGCTCGGAGCCTGGAGCCTGCTTCTGATTCTGTGTCTCCCTCTCTCTCTCTGCCCCTCTGCCATTAGCGCTCTGTATCTCTCTGTCTTTGAAAAATGAATAAAACCATTAAAAAAATTAAAAAAAAAAAAAAGAAATTAACTCAGTGAAATAATCAGGAATAGAATAAATTGGTATACCAGTGCTGTCTGTTTTAGGAAGTGTATGTATCTGAGCATTTCAGAGTGGAATGAGATTAATGTGATTAGGATAGGACAATTTTTAAAAAAGGAAATTTCTGGACAAGTGCATAGGTAGGTTATTACAGCAGCCAATCAACAACACAAACCACACATATACTAAGTGCAGGGCTCTGTTCCACTGAAGTGATGTGTAAAGAAAAAAACAGTAAGACAGTCCTTCTCATGACTACGGAATTCAGAATTCTGAGGTACCATATATTGTGGATGTTGAGTCAGAATTTGACCTTAGGCAGACCCTGTGTGTACATTTCTCCAGCCAAATTCAGGCTTCTCCTCTCCCAAGTGTCTGTTTCACACCTTCCTCTGTCCTCAAAACTCCCTCAACTGTTCTTTTCCCCCTGCCCTCAACTGATGACCATGCTTTCTAGTTCACTGAGAAAAACAGAAACACGCAGTAGAGAACTGCCATGAGCTCCCACTTTTGCCTCTGGCCCGCAGACTGCCTTCTTCCCAGGGCGACTATGGGGCCACCTCTGTGTCGTATGCAAAGCCCAAGTGCTCTGCTTGTGCACCAGATCCCACTGGCCTTTGGACAGACGATGTCAAGCCCTTCATCCTTTGTTCTTGGATCCCTCCCCAATCGCTTGCTGGAGTATTCAGTGACTGATGAAGATGGCACACACTCAAACATTTGGTGTTACAAAATAATATGGCTTGCTGTGAGAAACAATTGTGTCAGCACTCCTGGATTCATCTTGTGGACTTTGAGCCACTCTTCTGCTATATTTGTCTCATCAAGCTGCAACCCCCACCTGGCATTCCTTGTCCTCCTCCCTGGCTTCATTTCCCCCCATAACACATAACTCCACCAGAAGCACTGGGTGTTTAGTTTGCTTATGGTTTGTCTCCCATCCCACCACTGGAACAGAAGATTCACAAGGGCAGGGGTTTTTGCAGATGTGTCCACTGCTTTATTCCCAGAGTCCAGCCAGTTCGCAGGGCACTTGCTCAAGGATCTTCAGATTAATGAGGCTCCAGCCCTGCCATTTCTGATCCATGTGACTCCAGGCAAATTACCCTCTTGAAATCTCCCTTTTGTCATTTTTAAGATGGCGGTGCTGACAGTACTGTGGGATTGTGGGATTGTGTTAAGGATTAAGCAACAAAGTGTGTTAAACATTTTAGCACATTTTCTGGTGTGAAGTGCCCAACAAATGGTTCTTATTATATGGTTACTTACAGTATAATAATTATACATTAGCATTCAAGGTTACACTAAGTTTACCTAGTCCCAAACAGGTACTTGTTTGGGAATTTGGTGGACTGGCACCAAGAAGAAAAAGAAAAGGTCCATGAATATGTTTTCCTCCTATTATTAAAGATTCCATTCAAAACCTGATCCTGACTTTAAAAATAATGAGCATATGCGGCGCCTGGGTAGCTCAGTGAGTTAAGCGTCCGACATCGGCTCAGGTCATGATCTCACGGTTCATGAGTTGGAGCCCCGCATCGAGTTCTGTGCTGACAGCTCGGAGCCTGGAGCCTGCTTCGGATTCTGTGTGTCCCTCTGTCTCTGCCCCCTCTCCTGCTTGCTCTCTTTCTCTGTCTCTCTCAAAGATAAATAAAAACATTTAAAAAAAAGAAAATGTAAAATAAATAAAAATAAAAATAAAAATAATGAAATACAACTCAGTAGTACTAATGTCTAGACTGAGGTTCTATGGTAAAAATTATGTTTAGTAAGGAAATAATGTCAACCAGTAGGCACCTCGCATTGACTGGCCATCCAAAATAGGTCCCATAGCTGACAAATGGGCCTCACTGCTGCCCTAGTGCCTGGGCCCTTTTCCCATTCTCTTCCCCCTCTGCTGTTACAAAGACAGCTATTGCTGGGACCCTCTCTTCCCGTGGCTCTGCAATTCCAGGGTGGGGTCTCTTGTTAGCACAAGGGGAGTATGAAAGGAAATGTACTTCTCTGTACCTTTATTTTCCCTTTAGGGTTTAAATGGAAAAAGAGAAGGTGGGGTCCTTTCAGCCATTGTTGCTAGGATTAAAAACCTTGGGAAAAAAATCAAGTTGGAGCTTTGAGTGCATGTTCCCACAAAACCCATGTTATATATAGTGGCTCAGTTCTATGGTACTATTAATAAAGCAGAATATTTCAGCTATGATTTCTGGGCTGTCCTGGGAACCTAACCACAAAGTGGGACATAATTTCAATAAAAAAGTATGTTCAGAATTCCCAGCAACTAATTTACAAATCCACATTCAGAATCTAACCCGTCTGAAAGGAGAGGGTTGCTAATTCTCAGTAGGGTTGGCAATTTCACAAAGATATCACAAACGTCATGAAAAGGAGGATCAAGTTGAAGAGTCTTATGTATGGTAGTCGAGTGGAACTTCATTTCTATTTGGATGGGGTACCTGATCCCAGTCCTGTAATACCAGGAAATGTGTTGGGTCTAGCTCAGAGAATTTTGTGAGAACTGAGTGTGGTAAAAGAACATAACATGGGGAGCTTGGGTGGCTTAGTTGGTTGAGTGACTCTTGATTCCAGCTCAGGTCATGATCTTGTAGTTCTTGAGTTCATACATCCAACTTTGTGCTGACAGTGAGGTGCCTGCTTGGGATTCTCCCTCCCTCTCTCTCTCTCTCTCTCTCTGCCCCTCTTCTGCTTGCAAACTCTCTCTCCCTCAAAATAAATAAGTAAACAAACAAACAAACAAACAAAAGAACCTGACGCATCTGGCAGAGCCTGGTTAGTGATAGCTATTTAACAAAAGTTAGTTCTCTTCCCTCCCATTGGTGAAACTTCAGTGTCTATTCTTTTTACTTGGTTTTGTGTGTCTTCCTATGAATCTATTTTTAACACTTACATAGAGAAAAAAAATGCAACATTTTGCCAATAGAAACCAGAAAATGGTTATTTGCTCATTTCTTCTGGCTGACACACCTTGTCTGCAAATGGCAGCTTCTCCCTCAGGAGGAAATCTTTTCCATCAAATAAGCCTTTATGCCTTCCAAAAGTCCATGCCAAACTGTGAAAATCACCATCTTAGCTTCCCAGAGTGGTGAAGCTTTGGCAATTGGGCCAATGCTCATTGAGTGGGAGACTGGGAACAGACGTTAACTAACCATCCCACATTTTCGGTTTCTGTCCTTGCAGTCGTTATCCAAAATATACAAGTAAGGGAGCTCGCCTAACTGGAATGGCATATGTTACATATTACGGTTAACCCTAAAGCACATAACCATAAGACAGCGAAGACTTACTGCTCGGGAAGAAGTCTGTGCCATTAGTAGTTAGTGGGGTCGGGCAGAAAGCTGTAAACGCCCTGGTGTCAGAATGGTGTTTCTCCTTCCTGGACACCTCAGGCTTTCCTTACTTCCACCGTATCTCCAGACCTTCCCTACAAGAATGGGCTACTGCATGTTATTCATAAAATCTCCTTGGATGAAACCTTTCTCAGCTAACACCTCTAATTCTTTACCCTTTGACAAAATCCTCTTTAAAACAGCTCTTGAATTAGTGTAGCCTCACAGGGATTTTCTAGAGCCAGAAACCTGGGACATAGAACTAGGCAGAATTAAGTGCCTCAGTTTTATCTTTGTATGATCCTGGACAACACTCTTATGTTCCCTACACCTGTCTTTAAAGTCTGGTAGAGTTTCACTTCTTGTTCTGTGTCTCAAAAGAATATTATTAGGATGAACCAACATATTTGATGTGTTTAATTAGTAGGATGAACCAATATATTTAACTTTCAAAAAAGAGTTGAGTGCTCTTTTAACATAACTTTAATTTTTAAAGCTTATATTTAGTGTCTGTCCTCCCACCCCCAATCTCCTTGAAGAGAATTGTTTTGCAAGATACTGAACAATAGGCAATTTTAGAAGCATAGTGAACTTTGATTACCCAATGTTTATCTGGATCTTCTGAAAGAAATGTTGAAAAAGTACAATACCTTTTGATATGAAATTGTTTATGTTGAAACATACACCGAAGGGGAGATGGTGTCTAATACATATTTTTGCAGTTCTCAGTGATTGTGAAAAAAGAGTGGGAGTAAAAATCAAACAACTGTTGAACAGATTAATAACTTCCTCTTGAAATAATATCCTTACCACCTTGAGCAGTGCAGACTCCTTGACAATTTCCAGGAAATTTCAGTAATACATAGTTGTTTCAAATATAGTAGAGTAGAAGAATTACTACAGTCTAGGGAAAATAATATTTTGGGGGGTAGAAAGAAGCAACTATTCTCCAAGTAGGACAAATACTACAGCCCTTCTACAGAGATGACAATATTGTACGGTATTTGGGATCAACCACAGTGCAATGTGGTGAGTGGCATTTAAATTTCATTCTGTTAATCTTAGAAAGTCTTAAAAGTCAACTAGAGCACACAAAGACATACTGAAGCATACCAGGGCTACTCCACACAGGACATTTCTCTATTGTTTAGTCAATATCCTCACCTGCGACAGACTGGACATACAGTCATTACACTATTCAAAGCAGGTGAGCTACTTTATTACACGAGCTGTCAAATTAGGACTCATGGATTCCAACAGTCCCCCAAAAGAAAGCTATGTTACTCTCTTAACCATCTACCCATGCTCTTCACTCCGATCAAGTTTTCACACAGCTGAAGAGATGGTTAGAATGCTGGCACGTTTGTTATCTGCTGTACTTGCCTAGTTTCTGATTAATGGATGTGGCATGGGCACTGGGCAACCCTCATTCTAAAGACAAAAAAAGATAAGTATCAAATAAATCTTATTTTATATAAAATAAATAAAAAATAAAGCTCAGGAATTAGTTGAAATACCTGCTGATTATATAACTCTTGCCTATTTAGCATACATTTATTGTTCAAAGTACAAGAAGGCACTCACTCTAAGGCATACGGATGCGTATACTTCATACTGTTGCCCGGATCAATCAATGTATACAGACTAGGAGGAAAAATTCACTTATCACGAAATCGAAGTCTGTCAGATCTTGCAAATAATATCCCCTTTCCTTGAGGATGTGAAAGTATAGTAAAAAAGCTAATGTGTTGTGAGCTCCAGAAGCAAACCAAACCAAAATGCCTGGACAATTAGTGGGACAATTTTTCCTTAGTGGCTGTTGTTGATGCAGTTCTGACAGGAGCCTCATAACACAACTAAGAAGGTGTCCTGAAAGGCAAAACTTGGCAGTTTCCAAAGTTGGTTAAGACCAAGGCTGAGCCTGGAGGATGGGGGAGGTGGGGGAGTGGGTGTGATGGTTAGTTTTCCAATTCATGCCTCCAAAAATCGGGTCCGTTCATTTCTGCCTTTCTCATACTAGTTCTATGTGACCAGAAATCAAAATGTAGATCCAGCTAGCACGGGGCTCTAGAGACTCCCGGGTCTGAAGAATGCATACCCTCCTGGTGTTTGGCCTGCAGACCAGCAACTGGGCTAGGCTGGTCCAGGCCTGCCACTGGAGCAAGACCCAGCTCAGAAGGGTGGAAAGATGCCTGTGCGCCCCCTTCAGTCCCCAGCAAGTGCAAAACTCGCTAGCCTCACTCAGGGCTCAAGTGGCCAAACTTGGCCACATTCTTGGCCACAGAATGGGAGCATTCTGGAGTCAGAACCACTCACCATTCCAGACAGAACCTCCCCGAATGTTAAATAAGGCAAACAGGGAAGAAGCCCCCAGACCCAGGGTGGGGTCCGTTTCCTCCGGAGGCCAGCTCCCAGCTCTGCAGATTTCTGAACACACAGCATACCAGAGTGGGCCAGCCTGACCGTTCACAGAACCCTTTCTCGTTGGCCCCGCCGTGGCCGCCGCTGCACGCCGCTAACTCTGCAGCCACGTCCAGGGGCCCGCGCCCGCCCAGCGCAGCTAACAAAGCAGCTCCCACCGGGAACTGCAGGGGCGGAGCTGCAGACCCCCTCTCCACCAGCGAGCCTCACAAGACCAGCCTACTGCCTTCCAGCCACCGCACCCTGATCGGGGGAAAGCCCCCAAGTGACAAGCAAACTTTCTTTGAATGGTACTGAGGTGAATTCCCCCAAAGAAAGGAGGATGGGGTTGGGGAGGGGCAAGGGCGCAGTGCTCTGGTATGGCTCCAGATGAACGGACCCTATGGACCCTTTCTCCCCCGCTGCATCCCCCTCCAGCTGCCAGGGAATGAGGTCATCCCCTCATCCCTTAACTCTCCGCCAGCCTCGCTTTCTTTGCCCTTCCACAACAGGTTTGATCCCCGTTTGAGTGGGGCCACGATAAGCGAGGGATGGGGCCAGAAAAGTTTATGAGGGAGGGATCATCCGTGGCAGCAAAGCATCTCCAGTCCCGATCCTGTTAAGATGAAGCAACATTCCCATGTGGAACTGTTTTCAGTGATTACTGCTCTGATCAGGCATGGGGGAGGGAGAGGGCTCCGTGAAAGGACCCTCCTCGGGTGGAAAGTCTGCGTTTGGAAGTTACCCTGCCTCCCTGCTCCCCACCCCCTCGTCCACTTTTAAAGCCCTCCCACCCTAGCTCGCCGACCACCGAACCCTCCGCTCCTTTTAATTCATACATTTCTACCAGTCAAGGGGCCAACTCCCCCCTCGCCTACCTCGGGTCTCAGAGCCGGGGGCCCCGGGGTTCCTTTACTCCCAGTCCTGCCGGCTCAGCGGGCTGTGGCCACCAGCAGGTACCGGCGCTTTATACGGAGCTGCACAGCACCGCTGTGTGACTCAGTGAATCTCTGAAAGGCTTGTGTCTATGGTCCTTCAAAATAAGAGTCCTCAGAGGAGGCGTGGCTCGAGCCTAACTAAGCTAGCGGCCCCAGGTTAGCCAAAGCTTCCCGCCCCCTCCTTCTGGCCACCCTCCTCCGTTTGCATCTTTCTGGTGCCCCTTCCAAGGGCAGCCAGCGATGAACCAGGCTTTCTCAGAACTTTCAGGAAGAATTGATAATGGGAAAGAATTTAACTCCCCCCACCCCCGCCCCCAGGGCAATGGAGATGTTGGCTGCCAAGTCAGGATGATCCCCCCCCCCCCCCAGTTTATCATTGTTTTTCCTTTATAGACTAAAAAGAAATGTCCAATGACTCTGACTCCAGGGCAACATTCCCCGGGGCCAGGAATGGAAGCCGGAGGTGTAATGGAAGCAGCCCCGAAGGAATGAATCCTCCGGGCTGGAGCTTGGGGTAAGGGAGGGTCCAGTTCCCGAGGGCTACTCATATTTAACTATGGTGCTACAGATTTGCAGGTACAAGCAGAATGTGCAGCATTTAAATTAAAAAGTACAAAGTAACCTGTGATATGCTCTTTTAAAGTAAAAGGATAATTTCTAGAGTTCCATTAGTTTACTCGGTTCTGAGTGTCAATGAATAACTAAATTTAGGAACCCTTAGGGTAAGAAGTGTAACTCATTCTGATTTAGCAACATCTTAGAAATGCGTTCCCTATCGGCCTTTTTCTTCTGTCAAACTACAAGAGGCCCTGAGTCACTTGTTTTAACCTACATGGGGATGACTCTAGAGTGTTTTAAAGTAGGAAATGGACACATTAATTCCCAAATTAATTTCCTGCATAAAATTTGTTTGATTTATTGTGGGCCCAAACCTAAAGCCAGCCAGATCAGCAAATTTTCCTTTCACCAACCCTCGCTCTGTGCATAATCCTCCAGTAGTCAGTTTGGCACACTATTATTTCTGTCCTATTTCTCCTGCAAGCTCCTTGACCACTGTGACCAAATTTCTTTTACACCCAACAAGCTGTCAATAAAATAAATGAATGAATGTTAGTACCTAACATTTACTGAACATCTACTGTCGGGGCAGGTCCTTTCAAATAACTGCCAATAATGCCAACTAGATTTGAATAGCCAGTGGACTGCATATTTGAAGTATCAAGTAATTTTTTTTTTTTTAATTTTTTTTTCAACGTTTATTTATTTTTGGGACAGAGAGAGACAGAGCATGAACGGGAGAGGGGCAGAGAGAGAGGGAGACACAGAATCGGAAACAGGCTCCAGGCTCTGAGCCATCAGCCCAGAGCCCGACGCGGGGCTCGAACTCACGGACCGCGAGATCATGACCTGGCTGAAGTCGGACGCTTAACCGACTGCGCCACCCAGGCGCCCCGAAGTATCAAGTAATTTTATCCCTACCTTCATTATTAATATTGAGCAGTCGGGTTTCTAGGTTCCCAGCCCTGAGCCAGATATTCTACTTTCCTCCCTCTGAAATAGATCTGTAAATTTAAAATATCTGTAAAATATTCAAATAAACCAAAAGTGGATATTTCACCGTAATTCTACCAGAGATAAACACTGTTAACAGCCTACAGTCTTTGCTTCCAGACTTTTGTATGTGTATTTAAACACATTATAAAACCGAGATGAGATCATCATTTACATATGAATCTGTAACCTACTTTTTTTTTTTTAACCTACAATATAATGCAGTCCTCTTTCTAGGCAAAGCCCGAGGCACTGCCATCTTTTCAATTTTTGAGAAGATGAGCAGGTAAAAACCTCAGTATTTCACTATTTAACTTCGCCTTTGACTTTCTCGGGTGCTCATTCCCGTGTCAAATGGCCATGAGGGCGGCAGCAATGACATCACTTGGCGCATCACAGGGTTTTCTTTGCAGGCTGCAGTGTGACAGTGAAGAATGAACTCTAAAAGGGGAGTTAGGATTTAGTAATCTGTGCCATTAACTGTGGAACTCTGTGAAGTTTTCTTACTTCCACCATAATGGGATTAATTTGATGAATTTTAAAGTTTCGGTTCTTAAATTTTAAAATATTATGATTTAAGAGTCCATTCTCGGCAAGAGCACAGAAGGAATAAATTAGATAAGCGCGAGTTACTACCGCCTCACATGCTTCCCCACCACGGGAGGGTGTGGAGGGTGGAACAGACAGGTTGATTAGCTGCAAGAAAACATCCAATTCCTTTACTCTCAAGAGGCAGCAAAAGAAGGGTGACCCCTTAGATCTGCCATATCTGCCTTATTCCTTCCATAGGAGCCCAGAAAGCAGCATTCATGTGGACCAGTTTTCATTTCTCAGAGCTCAAATCCAGGGGGATTTAAGGAACTGGTGCAAAACACTGAATATTTTAATGTTTTCAACTTTTAAGGCTCTTATGCGTGAAGCGTGGGAGGCGTGGATACATCTTAGCTATCACTCTGGCAAGTCCCAGAACTGTGAAAACTATTATCTGTAGAAGCACTGATAGGAATTTCTGCCAAGCCTGAAAAAGAACACTCTATCCTCTCGTGCATAGTGAGGATTTTGATCAACAACCTTCTCTTTAGATGGTTCTTCTTCATGCTCCCTTAGCTAAACCTTAAAGTTCTATGGTTTTAAGGTAAGATGAAAGGCATAGAGAACAAGTATGCAATCAACTTTTATTTGACCAGGGGCTGCACTCTTTGGATTCTGTCTGGCCACACTGGAAATATTTGACATTTAGGACTTAAAGGGTTGTGTTTTAGGACTTTTGACTAGCTTCACTGTTAGCATGCTTTGGCTCACAGACCTATGGCTTCAAATGGGCAAATTTAATTGTGGAGATGAAATAACTTGCTCAAGGGCCTGGTTGTTTGGGGAGAAATGTGGAACGGGTAAAAGTAATCCTTCAAACCATTCCTTTTCATATTCTTTTCATATTCTCTCGCACAAATGAAAAAGGTGAAACATAGGTGGTTAAAAGCTAACAGAATGACAAAAGACAACTAAAAACAAATGGCGTTCACTGAACAAACAAGATCTTGGCAGTGACGCTAAACCATAGAGTATATATATAGATATACAGCTATAACTGCTAACTGGTACCACACAGCACCTCAGATGTGCTCAGCATAGGGAACAATAGTTTATAAAATGGATAGCATCAGCAAATGCCCATTCAGAAAACAACAACAACAACAACAAAACTACCAACTCTACACTGATTGCTCAACCATGCTTTACTAACATATAAATTAAGGCCAAAATCTGTATTTTCATTCCCTTTATTTACATGTAGCAATAAAAGAATGTTAGTATACCTTCAGGCATTTTATCTAAAATAATATTTTAATGAAAATTACCCAAACCTTGGGATTTTCTTAACTCTTGGCTTTGGGGTTGGCACATTTTCTATACGGAGGCTTTTGCTACGTATTTTCTCAGAATGATCAATGCTGTGCACAATACGTTCTGATATCAATTCAGCATAAGGGAATATTTCCATTCATTTCTGTCACTTTGATATCATTTTTAAAAAGTTGCTGATTTGGCTGTTGCTATATTTTTAAAGGTACAAAATCGTAGCTGAATGGACCATTTCTTTCATTATAGGTAACTACTTTTGCAATGGTTCCCAATCACATACAGCCAGCAAGAACAAGCCTAGGAAAATAGTATACAGCAAGTATAGATATTATCTGATGTTGGTTCCAATTAATATTATTTCTGTGAAAATGTTTCTGGGAGTAGAATGCTTCAGATTAACTTTAATCTGTATTCATTTTAAAAGATGTACACCTTTAAAAACTCTTGGGCCACTTTGAATATGGACCTTTTCTAATTAAGGGCAGCATTTTATACGAAACACATTTGTTTCCATAACAACAACTACCAAATTATTTTAACAAAAGAAATCTTTAAACATGAAAATGTGCATCTTCTCAAGAGGCTAAACACTGTGCATTATTTGATCATGAAGACAGACCATTAGGGGAGGAGGTACAGGGCAAGCCTCCAAGGACAATTCATAGTTTCAACATAAAAACAAATTAATGTATTTCATTGGCCAAGAGAACTTTCTGGCTCTTTGGTTTGTACATAGCTTTTTATTAAGAGGAGGGAGAAGGGGAAAAGAAATGGACTGTTTGTACTTGTGTAAATGTGACTAGAACCCAATGAACATAAAAGAGCATGTGAGAGGGAACACGACAACCAGAAGGTCTGCAGTTGTGGAATGCAAAAAAAAATTAAAAAAAAAAGATCCTGCAATTGTAAACAAAAGAACGGATCGCATTTGTGTGAGCAAAGTAAGCCTTGAGCCTCCAAGCAACTGGAGAGGAAGCACAGAATCTGAGCCAGCAGGGGCCTGAAGAGATCTACTACAAGGGTACCCTGTAAAGGGCATGGGCTGTGGAGCCAGACAGATTGGGGTCAATCAGAGGCTGTCTCCATAACCTTAAACTCACAGAGCTTTTGTTTTCTCATCTGTACAATGCAGGTAAATGTATTTACCTTGGAGTAGTGTTGAGAATATAAAGTGAGAGGCTGCGTGTATAGTGCCTAACATGGTGTTTGATATGTAGAAGGTAGAGGCTGGTGTTCTTCCCCTTTTTATGTGTATATTTATAACCTTCTAGTGTCTCAAGAATGTATTTTACACAATACAGTCTTTAGTTAGGAACGGACTAGAAAATAATAACCCGAACTTTACTTTGTGCTGACACTATGCCAATTACTTCACACGCGTTCTCACATTTTATCTTACTCTACAACCCGTGGGGAAATATGGTGGTTATGGCCATGCCCCTCTTCATGGAGGAAGAAGATGAGCACAGGGAGGTTAGGTAACTTATCCAAAACCAAACAGTGGGTAAGCAAGTGGAGGAACAATGAATGACATCAATTGTTAACTCCAGAGAATATAAATCTGGAGTGAAAAGTATATAATTATGGTGAGTCCATTAACAATCTTAGGACACTACGATGTCCAACAGTAAATCAGCAATTTATTACTACAAAGTTTAATGGTACACAGTGTCAGTTTGACCTGAAATAGTTAAGGCAGTTTCTAAACATGTCCTGCTTCATCCACAGAAGGATCTGACTCATTATTGAGTATCCTTTTCCAAATCAAATGAGTTATGCTGGCTCTGATGGAATCATCCACAGATTCCACGTGGATTACTGAAAAGGCATAGTTAAGAGCCGGAATTTGACTTTTATGCGACTCTCCTGAGTCAATGGCGAAATACTGTTTTTTTTTTTGTTTTTTTTTGTTTTTTTTTTAAATTTTTTTTTTTTCAACATTTATTTATTTTTGGGACAGAGAGAGACAGAGCATGAATGGGGGAGGGGCAGAGAGAGAGGGAGACACAGAATCGGAAACAGGCTCCAGGCTCTGAGCCATCAGCCCAGAGCCTGACGCGGGGCTCGAACTCCCGGACCGCGAGATCGTGACCTGGTTGAAGTCGGACGCTTAACCGACTGCGCCACCCAGGCGCCCCAATGGCGAAATACTGTTATCAGTTGACTGGTTAGTTTAACTTCATCCTGCATTAGAAATACCTTAAGCTGTGCCTTAAAAATACAGTGACTGATAATAGATAAATATGACATAATCAGTTTAAGATTACACATTTTCAGATTTTATACTAATCCCAATGGCAGTTCAGGAGGTTATGGGTGAGATGATTCTCTTGATACTATTACCTCTGGTGACAGCAAAATAAGGAAGCTTGTGTTACATTTCACATAGATGCTTTGGACACTTCGAAAACAAACAGATCAGCCAGCATTCCATTGTTGCTCCCAGAAACACAGGAAGTGAAACTACCTCAGTAATGGAGCTGCTGTGGGTGTTGCAGTGCCTTTCTCAGGAGGACAATTTAAACGCAAACGTTTGCCAGGAGGAGGGCACTGGGCCTGTTTTCCCTAACTCCGAAACCTTTCCTCGACCAAATCCTTTACATCCTAAACTTGAGCATCCATCCCCTTGAATTAATAAACTAATCCTTTGGTTCATATTAATAGGATTATGTTCTCTAAAGTACTTAATTTTTCTCATTAGGGAAATACACAGGGATTTGGTTGAGGGCAGCAATGAAAAGTCTGTGGGCAAAGATACCTGACTACTAAGAATTGGGGAGATTATTTTATGGTAGAATAAAACTTTGGTTTGCGAGCATAATTCGTTCCGGAAACATGCTTGTAATCCAGAGAACTTGGATACCAAAGCAAATTTCAAGAACCATTGGCTCAGTTGTGATCATGTGACATTTGACATATATCACTTGTTTACCAAGTTAAAATTTATTAGAAATGTTTGCTCATCTTGTAGAACACTCACAGAAGTTACTTGCAACCCAAGGTTTTACTGTATACATCTTTGACACAATAAAATGTGCAAACCAAGGCTCTAGCACGGAAAGGGAATGAGACAAGAGAGAGAATAAGGGGTAAATATTCTAATTAAATTTTCTTTAAAAATAAAAACTTAATAGACACATTTTACAATGGAAAACTCACTGTAGATCATAAAACTCATAAGAGGAAATATTTGGTAACAGTAATTAAAAGAATGAATTTATCTGATATACAGTTTATATGATGGACAGTTACAACAACTGACAATAATATTGATACTGCCTGTTATAAGCCTATTAAAGGATGGGTCCATTATACTGTGTTGCCACTGATACAATGAAGTAAAAGATTTCAAGAGATAAAAATAAAGATTTTTATGTATGAGTTCACTAGATGTGAATGAGAGTCCTATGGTCCCAAGGAATTAAGATCATTATTCTTGTATCAGTATATTTGTCTTTTTTTTTTAATGTTTTATTTATTTTTGAGACAGAGAGAGACAGAGCATGAGCAGGGGAGGGGCAGAGAGAGAGGGAGACACAGAATCCAAAGCAGGCTCCTGGCTCTGAGCTGTCAGCACAGAGCCCGACGCAGGGCTCGAACTCACAAACCCCGAGATCATGACCTGAGCCAAAGTCAGATGCTTAACTGACTGATCCACCCAGGCACCCCTGTCTTTTTGTTTTTAGTAGCCTAAGACAAAGGGAACTGATTTTGAGGTAATGTGGCCACTTGATCGGGATGATATCAAGTGACATTTCAAATTAAACTTTGGTTCAATCTGCTTTATTCAGAGAAACTAGCTACCTATTAAATGTTTTCAAATGGCCACATCTTTCATAATATGTGATGAAATTTAATGAGATGTGGCACATAAATAAAGTTCAAAGAAAGAAGACTGTGCTGAGAGTCATCGGAGCTTAGAGCACCAGTTTAAAAAGTGTCATTTCTGTGCAAAGTTGACAAGGTTAAGATTCAGAAGGTAAAGTTTTCAATTCAAGAAAGAAAAAGACAGCAATCATAAGGACTAAATTCAGTCTTGCCTCCTGAAAACCAAGCCCTCTGCCAATCATTATCTCAATTTTTGAAAAGCTTCAATAGAGATTAATTTATTAGCAACAGGTACATACATGTTTAGCACCACAGCTGCATTAGTTCATTAGCTTATAGATGGCAACATTATTCCATCTTCACTTGTGGGTGGCACGGAAGAAGCCTGACATAACTTTGGTGTCATTGTTCCCTTGTTTGTTTGCCCAAGTGGATGACACTTAACAAAACCTTGCGTCCCAGCAATGGATAAACTGGTCTGACAAAAATGATCCTCTCAAGTTGACTCCATATCAGAGAACAAAGGCACAGTCTTTCAGCATCACAGAAGGATTCATTCTGGATTCAGTTACCTGCCTCACAGTCATCACGACATGGCTGAAAGGCCGCGTGAACAGCTCTAGCAGGGTGCAGGCTGGGGGGCACCCTCCGGCTTTTCGGGGCCACATGGTGCTACTTAAGGAGAAGGGAATTGCTATCCTTGAAATCCCTGAACCACCTGTTGTTACTCAGAGAGAAGCATCAGGAAAACCAGAAGAAGTTACAAGTGGCTAGCAACGTTCTTTACTACAATGACAGTAAAAATAGATGAGGACATTTGTGGTTTATGCAGCTCCTGCATCCATAACCTTAGGGGTGGCCAATATACTCATCAGGCACTCTGGACACAGTGGCTAGGACCCACAACACTTTCGGCAGCCCACAAAAAACTTTTTAGTTTTAAGTATTTTTTTTTAATTTTTTTTTCAACGTTTTTTATTTATTTTTGGGACAGAGAGAGACAGAGCATGAACAGGGGAGGGGCAGAGAGAGAGGGAGACACAGAATCGGAAACAGGCTCCAGGCTCTGAGCCATCAGCCCAGAGCCTGACGCGGGGCTCGAACTCCCGGACCGCGAGATCGTGACCTGGCTGAAGTCGGACGCTTCACCGACTGCGCCACCCAGGCGCCCCTAGTTTTAAGTATTTTTATACTTAGGAAAAACTAAATGTAAGAATTATAATGAGGACTACTATACAATAATGAACCTAACTTGGGTTACACTCATCTCTATACCAATGCAGTTAACAATACAATTCTAACTTTTTTTTAATGGAGAAAGGGACACACCAAGACAAAAGAGCCTAGGGCCTATAAAAGTCATAATGCAGCTCTAATCTTAGGTAGCTGATGTTTGCCTGAACTCTTGACACTTTCCTTTCATCAGATAGAAAGACAAACTCTACCACTTAGTCTCTATATTCACGGCGTCTTCTGTGTGAACCTAAATCAGTAGGTGTCACAAGGTTTTAAAAGAAGAAAACACAGTCTCATATGCTCAAGCTCGTTATAATCTAAGTGAGGAGACAAAATCAGCTGTTAACAACAGGTACTTTGCAGTTGTTCATTCATTCGGACATTCCTTTTACGAGTTAATTACTCATAACTCGCCTGTGAACAGACTGCACATCTGGGAAAATAAAACTGCCCCACTGAAAGTGAATTACGGGAGTGTAGGTAAAGCACAATAGTTAATTCATGTGAATACCCTTAAAAGGCTTAACAAAAATCCCTAAGCACTTAGAAGTTGGACTTGCGTCTAAAGAACGAGTTGGCCTTGGGTTGCAGGCTAACAACATGGTGATATGTGATTCCAAGTTAGCATTGCAGCTCCGGATACTTCCTGGGTTACCACGCTGTCAGTTATAGTTAGTTATACAGCCACTTTGCCCACAGCTTCTACTGATCTGGTGTCATTCAACCTCATCTGCAAAATGTTCTACCTTTCACTTTTTAAGTTCCTAAGGAGTTTTCCATTTCAACTTGTTCATGGTGAGCAAAGAGCTCTTTTGCTACCAAAAAAGCTTAGCTATTTGGTAAAACAATGGCTACGCTCAGTTCATTGTTATCATATACCTACTCAGACTTATTTTTTGAAAACTGATTTTTTTTCCTAGCCTCATTGACCTGTGACTGGTAAACAAAAAAATTGTATACATTTAAGGTATACAACACGGTGGTTTAAAAAATTTTTTAAGGTTTATTTATTTTGAGAGAGAGAAAGAGTGTGCATGTGTGTGAGCATGAATGGGGGAGGGGCAGAAACAGAGGAAACAGAGAGAATCCCAAGCAGGCTCTGCACTGTCAGTATGGAGCCCGATGTGGGGCTCGAACCCACGAACCATGAGATCATGACCTGAGCTGAAATCAAGAATCCATTGCCTCACTGACTGAGCCACCCAGATGCCCCTTAAGAGCTACCATCTTAACAAATTTCAAGTATACCAGGCTCTAAATATAACAAATCATCTCATCAAATGCTTAGAAATGAGATATTTCAGCAAAAGTCCCTTAGTCTCATGGTCTCTTCATCTATTCATTGAAGAGGCTGAGCTGCATGTTTTCTTCAGCTAAATGGTTCTAAGATGAGGCCTAAGGTCAACCCACCCTGAGCTGGGTGTAGGACTTTTGTGGCAACATTTCAAATGGGTATTGGGGCATTACAGAGAGCAGTGGTTTTCAATGATAATCCATTGAGAAGTAAAAAAAATACTAAAATCTCTATATTCATCTTATCCTTTAAACCTTTCTATCTTTGTGTATATTTACAACATATGTCATAATACATATTTTTTTCACATACACATGCACGAAATATACCTGTATGTACATATTTGTATATAGATGTACACACACATTCACATAATACATACAAAATATTTTTCTAACAAGGATAAATGACCAAAAAACTTAGTATCTCATGGTTTTAAGCAAAGATAGAAAGGGGTGGAGAACAAATAGGTAATCAACTCAAGTCACCAGACAATATCTGGCTGAGGGTATGCTTCAGACTTCCATCTCCAGCTTTACCTTTGGCACAGTTTGGTTCATAGATACATAGCTTTGAACATGAAAATTTAAGATGAAGCCATTTGGTCCACGCTAATTTGGGGAGGGGTATGGAATGAGTCAAAGTAATTCCTTCCAATTATTCCCTTATAAGAGATTCAACTAAATATTCCAGACAGTTGAAGATGAGAAAGCACAACAGGGGTCTAGAGTTCCCCTGCCACTGCCTGGACCCCCTCCCATCCTCTAAGTTACAGAATAATTATAATTACAGTAATAATGATAATTATTATAGCTTTATGTCTCCTATGCTTGGAGTTTGGAAGTTGTACACAAGCAGAACATTTGACCTGCCAAATCTTTTTTCCTGTTGATGTGGCAGGGCCCATAACGTAAGAAAATGCAGAGACAATCAGGTCTCAACCATTTGAACTGAAACCCTCCCTTAATACAAAAAAAAAAGTATCATTTCATTGCTTCATGGATTTATATTTCAAAATTTATGTATTGACTTCCAAATTTTTATTCATGCAGGTAACTTTTGGAGCTGTCTCTGTAATTATCATTCCCATATTCAAACGGACAAACTGCCATTTGGATACCCGGCTTCTTGAAGCCCAAAGTTTTATTTTCTGAATTAGAGTGGAAGTTCTTTCTCATACTTGTGGGTATTTTGAAGAGAACTGCCACCTGCTCATGATATTTTAAGTGTACCCTCAAAGTTTTCACTGAAGTCATACAATTTCATATTCGAATGCCCATGCTTTGGATCTGAATCCCAACTCTGTCACTTGTTAAGCGGATGTTTTTGGATACCCCATTCAACCTCTCCGTGCCTCATTTTCCCTCTCTGTAAAATGGAAATAAAGCTGTGAGGGTTCACTGAGACGCTGTAAATCATTTGGCACAGTGTACATGGTACTGTTGCAACAGTTTAGCAATTTCTATTGTTATTACTAAGAAACATGGCCATCAAGGAGTCTATATTCTAAATAAGAAACTAGATGAAGCAAGGTTGCTTCCACCTTGACTAAGGTACCACCTTGACTAAGAATATAGATTAAAGCTCCTTCCAACTCTTAGTCTATCAAAACAAAACTGATGGAAGTGTCATTTAAGTTCACCACAGGAAAAGAGCAAGAAGGGAAGGGCAATAGAGACTGGACAGAAAAACATCCATTAGGGACTTAAATACTATATTCAACAAACGAATGGGCTCCACCATTAACTCTCTTCGAGTCCTGTGTCTCAATTTTCAAATGTGCACTATAGGGAGTTGGATGGGATTATAGCTAACATCTCTAATTATTATCCAGTTATTATAAATCATCACAGGAAATTCTATAAAGATAGATTTCTTTGCTTCTCTGCTTTTTGACACCTGGGCATATAATTTGTGTACTGTTCTAAGTCTCAATTAACTTTTTCCTGTGAATAATGCAAATGAGCTGCTTTATGCAAAGTACTTCCTCAACACTTGGAAGTCTTTATAATTATTTTCAGTAGCAGAGGGATCAAAAACAAAGCACTGAAAGATGAAATGAACTGCTCTCTCTGAGGGCAGAGACTAGAATTCTGGGCTCGCAATGCCCAGGTTTGTTACCGGGTACCATCCAGTGCTTTGAGAAGGAGATCTCTGTGGGGGTGGATCCAGTGTCTTCTCTTTCAACTGGAGCACCGTTGGTAAGGCTTTTGAATCCTGTACCAACTCTGCCAGAGCTATTCTGGAGAGATCACAGAGAAATGGTCCAGGAGCCTCTGAAGTTATATTTTGTCTGTGTCCCTCTCAGAGGACTACAGCTGGCTCTGCTGTTTTGCAGATAAGTGACAGATCGGGTCAGTACATAAAGCAGTTCTCTAAATCACTAACTTTGTCACAGTATCGTGATGCACACTGAGCTCTGTGATTTATATTTGCCGTACAGATAAACTCTGAAGCCTCAGTTCTTTCTTACCCTGGAAATTGCCTTAGTTTTTTTAATCATTTTTTTTCAGAAATGTTTATTATGAAAACATACAATAAAGGCAACAAAAAATGTATCCATAATCAGAATACACTAGCATGATTCTTTTCCCCATGTTCTTTTCCAGTCTTCAAAGCATAGCTACACTGAGAGTATTTAATTTTATAAGCTAAATTTACACCCTTGTTATATTATTTATCATTAATGTTTTCACCTTCATAGCCTTATCATTGCTAGTTTTAGTGGCTGCATATTATTTACTTAATCAAGACAAGAGGACTAACATTCTGTGTTCTTTGGCTCTATGTTTTTTTCTTTGTTTTGAAATTTTAACAAAATGCTACAGTGAACATTTTCAGGCTTATACATCTTTCCTCTTATGAGTTATTTCCTCAGGGCAAATACTGAAAAGTATAACTTTGGGGTCAAATACTGTTTGTATAACTCTTGACACTTATTGCTAAATTGCATGTTTTTAAAAATTTTAATTCTTTGCTAGTAATGATAAACATTTTTCATGAGGCTGATATCTTCCTGAAGAAACTGATAAATAACAGTGGCTTATTAAATAGGGTTTGGGGAGCCTGGGTGGCTCAGTCGGTTGGGCGTCCGACTTCGGCTCAGGTCATGATCTCACAGTCCGTGAGTTCGAGCCCCGCGTCGGGCTCTGTGCTGACAGCTCAGAGCCTGGAGCCTGCTTCACATTCTGTGTCTCTCTCTCTCTCTGCCCCTTCCCTGCTCATGCTCTGTCTCTCTCTGTCTCAAAAATAAATAAACATTAAAAAAAATTAAATAGGGTTTATATCTAAATTTAAAAGGACTGGTTATTCTTGGGGACGCCTGGGTGGCTCAGTTGGTTAAGCATCCGACTTTGGCTCAGGTCATGATCTCGCGGTTCATGGGTTTGAGCCCCTCACTGGGCTCTGTGCAGACAGCTCAGAGACTGGAACTTATTTCAGATTCTGTGTCTCCCTCTCTCTCTGCCCCTCCCCCGCTTGCGCTCTCTATCTCTCAAAAATAAGTAAACATTTAAAAAATTAAATTTTTTTTTTTAAAAGAGTGGTTATTTTCGGAAGTAGATTGCACTGCATTCTAAGATCACCTCGACGCAGTGGTCAGTCTGCATGCTGTGGTGTTCCCCTTTTCTGCCCTCCACTTAGCTCTACATGCAAATTCTCCTATTTACTAGTAAGCAGTGTTCTGGTAGTTTTTGATTCAACTGAGGGCTAGCCAACTGTGTATTTGGGGTAGGAGCAGAAGGGTAGGTGCATTCACTTATCTTACCCTAAAGTTGTTTAAAACTTAGTTAAGATTTAAACAAATTCTGATACAAGATTAATGCCCTCTATTCCTGGCTATGAACATAAATTAAATGATTTCTTGGTTATTGGAAACAATTTCTCTATGTCGTTTCTATAGCACAAAAAGGTGTTTCTAACTATGTTTAGGAATGTCTTGAAATTCTTCCAAATCTCTGTTCTGCTCCACCCATGCTACAAAAAAGTATCAAAATACAATCAATGTTAATTCATATTACTGGTAACAAATATTATTTGCCACTATAGAGAATTTGGGAGATGAGACTGGGAAGATTAAAACGGGCACTGACAGTTTCTCTGCATAATTGCCTCCTTTGACATCTTCTTCAGTAACTATCAACATATTTAATTAGACAATATGTCTAATGGATATTTAATGAACTTGTTAAGAGGTAAGCTTTTTCTCAATGGACACAGTTGTAACTCAGTGTTCAGAGCACATCTGAAAATGGGATTCAAGATATTTTTGTGGCTTCTTGGAAACTTTTATCATCTTTGACAAGTTTCATAAATTATACATAAAAGGAATACTACAGTGCTTCTAATGTACAACTTGCATTTTTTCATGTTTAACAAAAAAATGCTTATTATTTCAGCTGCTCAAAGAGTTTCTAAACATCTCTTCAGACACATGTCTACAAAAAGCCAACAGAAGGGGAAAGATATGCTTTGCATTTCTATCACTGCTTAAGGACCAGAGATACTTTTTTCCTTCTATATTTTGTGTAAGTGGAACAAAAATCCTTTGACATTTTTCTTTGCTTGTTTTTACTCTCCCAGATTGCCTTGAGTCTCTGACACACTTCTATTCTGAAATCCTTCGGCGCTGACTTCCTTATTTGGTTGCTGGAACTGCTCTTTGTCTTGTTCAAACATTCTGCTAAGCTTGCAGCCTCCCTTAACCCCCGCCCCTTGCCCACTGCTCCCCCCTCCTACACACACACACACACACACACACACACACACACACACACGCGCGCGCGCACATACACACAAGCACACACACACACACACACACACACACACGCACACGGACACCCGGCTGGCTTCAGCAGGTCACTCTGACTCAGCCTTCTCTGTTGTTCACTTGCCAATCACCCATCACTTATGCCCATTTAAGGAGTACCTTTTGGAAATCATAAGAGACCAGAGAGCTTTCAGCTGTTTGGAAGACTGCTCTGTTGCGTACACTCTAAGTCACCACAAAGCATGCATTTCACACAACTGCCCTCCTCATGTGGCAGGGTATGTATTTAAAAAGAAACAAAAGCCCAGAAAAAACTCCAGGCTGCCTAACTTGTGATTAGTTTATTCTTCTGCATTCTGGCTCTTCAATTTGGCTCATAGAGCGGTTCTGTTTTGTTTTCAACTTTCTCCGACCTATATATAGCAAATGGCAAATACTCCCATCTAATATTCTAAGAAATCTATAACATAGGCTCAAATGCATATTCCAATTAACATGTAGAAAAGCTTCCTAAGTAAAGAACACACCCCTTTCAGTAACTGTTAATTCACTTTGCTCTCCGGAGTTGAAAACAACCAGGCATTTGGAGTGTGGAAGGGTCTTTTCTGGTTTCTCTGTGTGTGGGGAAAGTACAGCTCTCTGCATTCCCTATTTAAGAAAGAAGTTGCAATGGCTCCATCCAATAAAACAGAGCAGTGTTTCCTTACATATAAACAACTGAGAAATTCCTTGGGCAAGCACATAGCCTTTTGGTTCCTGGAACAAAGCGGATGGTGGTATTTATTATGTCAAATAAACACATCATCCACACTCCAAAGGGAAACCTGAAGCAATAAGCTGAACAAAGCAGTTTTCAAGGTTTTAATCCTTTTGCAATTAGCTCTTGTCTAACTCGGCAGAGAAATTAAGAATGAGCTATTTTCCCAGAAGTACCCTTAAGTGATTAAAGAGCCACAGTTTGTTCCTAACACTTGCCCTGAAAAAGAATCAGAGCTGGTTTCCAAAGGTAAGTAATATAAACATACAGGATATCCTATCGCTTAATGTGATTTCTCATTTAGCCACTGAAAATAGTCAGTACTTTCCCTCGTCCATCGTGCTAATTACCAAAGCCCTGTTATTTATCAGCTATTGGACTAGATGTTGCAACCAGCCTTTATGGTCACCACTGATCATTCCTGAGAACAGATCAAATTCTATAGAAAGCACATTTTCTTTCCGCCTTGTTACCATTCCGTCAATTTTGCTTATTTGTGTTCACCATGGTGACCAATGTGGAAATAACATTCAGCTTACCAAATTCCCAAAGTGTATTACCCTCTGATTTTGAACAGTTTCAAACCGGCTTGGATGAATTCTTGTTGACAGAAGCCCTAAATCTTTCTTGGATACAGGCAGGATGTACGTTATAGACGTACTTTCTTCCATCACTCCCATTGGCTGTAACCTTAAGGAATCTGGATGTGCCATATAACGTGGCTTGTGAATTCAGACTCGTTCAGGTTTTACAGCACATGGAATCTGTGACACTCTACACACCATTCTATTTAATTCCACCACAGGAACACCACGCAGTTCTGCTAAAAGAAACCGACTTTGCATGCCTGCAGTACTGAAGCACAGTCACAGCACATGTCCGTGAAAAAGACATCTGTGAGAGTCTGTTTCCGAGGTTTTGAAATTAATGTTTACATTTGCACATTCATCTTGTTGTCATTAAGAAGGAAAGTGGTAGCAGTCCTTAAAACATCAAAAAATTCATTGTTTTATGGGAGAAAAAATCTAAATTGAGAACATTCTACCAAGATTTGGGAAAGACCATCATTGCTCACTTTAAGCCCAATGTTCTGGGAAGTATCATGGACAATCACTGACATCAAGAAACTAGCCCAAGACTGGGCTTGGGGACCTATATTCTGGAGCCAGTTTTGTTGCAAAGCAGCTGTATCACTTTTGGGGAAGTCATCTCATACCTCTGAATCTTACTTTCCACATCCTTAAAACGCAGATATTTTAAATCAGAATTCCCGATGTGGTAAGAGTTCAACAATCCTCAGAAGCCCAGCAGAAACCATATATTTGCTCAAGACAGACGATCTTAGCCATCACTTAATGGATCTCCACCTCCACTGCCCCTGCTTTGCTGGTACACACATTTGGTACATTAGTGGAGGGATTTAAAATAAGAGTTCTTAAGTAAAAAAAAAAAATCAGGAATTAATGGATTAAAATAACTTCTAATAATTTCTAAACTTCTAACTCTCAGAACTAAAAAGGTTATTGGTTCCTAGATTTTGATTCGTGGTCTTGACAGGAGCGATTCCCAAATTCAGCCATAAATTTGGGGTGACTTGACTGACCTTCCTCTTCGTGTTCTTGGGATCATGTATTTTCTGAGACTGGTCTGGAACTTCTAAAAAATGCTGGCAAAACCTATTATTGACAGGCTTAAATACATTTTTTTGTTGTTGCCTCATCCCACACATTCCCGACTGGATTCAGAGTTCGCTTTAGCTTGGTTCTTTCTCTGCCCCATCCCTGAGCTCCCCCGACCTCTCATCTTACCTCTGGGCTCAGGGCACACCATGAGGTGGAGCTTGGAGGTGGCAAAGAAGGTTTCTGATGAACACACATGATTTGGTCATAACAATAACTTTCAAAACAGCTGAAAGAATGATTTTTTTTGTTTTGCAGAGGGGAGTCAAAATAATATATACGTCAAATTTGCCATTTAAGTATATATTTGAGTTTGCTATTAATTTTTCATCCTAAATTGACTGTAACCATCTTGCTCTGAGGCAGGGGAGGATTCTCAGAACAGGTCCTTCTTGTACGTTCCTACAAGAGTGTTCGTGGCATGATGTAGTAAGAAGAGCACTAATCTGGAAGTGAGAAGACAATTCTATGGTTCCAATAAAGTCAATACTATCATCCCCTCTGTAACCCCCCCCCCCACCCAGGCCTGAATCTTTACTTGGAGTTATCATTATTTTGAGGGGGAAAAATGCATCATTTGGACCTTCCCTCCTGGGGCAGGAAATGGATTCCAATTTATGTTTTTTCAAAATGATTACCTTTTACAAAAGAAAAAAATCTACCCTGAAAAAGCCCTAGAGACAATGAGACTCTCCACACTAGCATTCCAACCATCTATTTGCCTTTAGGGAGGTCCCTCCTTGCTAGCCTTTCTCCCAGAGAGCCTGGCATTCAAACCCTTAAGTGGATGTGGGGGTTGGGAGTCTGTGCAGTTTTTAGGCCTGCTGTAATTTCCACACCCGTATTTATACTCCAGGTTTTGATGGGGAAAGAAGGAAAATGGTTGCCATATGCTTCTCCACATTTGTTTCAAATGCAAAGAGAAACACACACATAACTCTTCATTATACAACTTCAAGTAAATGAGTATAATTGGAAGCTGATTCCTCAGATTTGACTCTGAACCTAAATACTCATCAAGGAGGCCTAATTGTGAATGTAACAAGCTCATAACATAATGTCTTCACATTAAACTACTATTAGGAAGAGCTGCAGAAATCTCCCCTGAATTGGAAAATCTTTGCAAACTAGCAGGCAGGAGAATGAGAGAGAGTGTAACTTAAATTATTACCAGCAGTGTGTTGGAAATGTATTCTCCCCTTACATCTGGTCATGACTCAGACTGCCATCCTGGACGCTTCCTTGTTGAAATTTCTGCTAAACTATGTTCCACAGACCCCGCCCTCCTTTTCTATCCAGGCAGATCAGCTCTCTATTTGACAGGTTCTGTGATCAACCATATGAGGTCCAAGAGAGATGTTTTTACATACACACTGTCTGGACAGATGAACGTAAACTAACGAGCTTCATGAAATGGCAGACAGCAGGGAATCTGAGCACATGCTGGATACCTCTTATTAATGGTCTGTACTGACATATTTCTAAGGAGCTGAGATTTGGACTGAGAGGGTCAAGAGTAATCCTTGCTTGGCTCTTAACTGGTTTCAAGCCACAGTTCGAGGTAGTGTCCTGTGAACCGAAGTCTGGCTTTTTGTTCACCAATCTAACAGAACAAGGAGAGTTTCATGAAGTCATTTACTGACATGTATCTCATCTGTCGTCATAACCATTTTCACCTCATGCTCTCCCTTTCCTTTTATTGAAATACGTTTTCCTACTCTTTGATGTACCACTTCATGCCTTTGGGCTTTTCCATGTTGTCTAACAAACTTCCTGAAAACAGCTCTATGGCAACCACCTCTCGTATCTCATTCACCAGATCTTCAGCATGTAGCTTAGGGTAGGACTGTCACCTTTAACCCATATTTCTATTTGGTCTTTATACTCCTACTCCAAACCCCTAACACCCAAAGCTGAACATATCCTTTTCTCCTTGAAATCTTCTTAATATTCTGAATTTCCCATTTCTTTTCAATAAGCATTTTTTGAATACCTATTGGTTAAAAAATACTTCCCTATCTACTGATGACAAAAGTGGATCAGGATACTTATCTTCCCTTCCAAGTAGACAATTCCACTCAGGTGAGTACTAATGGAGAAGTGAAGGAACAAGAACGTGTTGAACCCAGCACAGCTGCTATAGGAGTACTGGGGAAAGACCAAGCAAGAAGATCAGAAAGGCATCCTGGAGAAGTCACATTTCATTTTGTTAGCTGAACCATAAACCCAGGCAATTCTGTCTCTTTTGGTTACTCACAATCTTTTGTTTTGGGTACAAAGTTGATTCCTTAAAAGAGTCACTGTAATAGATGTTGTTCTCCTCGCCCATTCTCCTCAAGGTACCATCTCTCTCCCTGTCCCTCCACACCTAGTCCATCTAGGAGATCACTCAATTTTCCCTCCTCAACCTCTAACTTGGGAGGGGAAGTGCTTCCATTCCCTTGAAATACTATCCAAGCCCCAACTGGTGTTCAAGGTCCCATTCCTTCCATATCCAGGGCCCACATCCAGCTATCATGCTTTCTTGAACTTCCAATCTTCAAATCTCTTCCTCTTGTCAATGGGAAAATGTTTCTCATCCTAAGGCCACTTCCCACTCCCTCAAGGACCTTTGGATCACTGAGACACCATTTTTTTCTCTTTCCTTCCATCACCAAATGTTTTATTTTATTTACTAATTAATTTAATGTTTATTTATTTGTTTTGAGAGAGAAAGAATGAGAAAGCAGAGAGTGGAGAGAGAGAGAGGAGAGAGAATCTCAAGCAGGCTCCACACTGTCAGCGTGGCCCAATGCAGGGCTCAATCCCATGACCCAGGGATTATGAACTGAGCCAAAACCAAGAAGAGTCAGTCACTCAACCGACTGAGCCACCCAGGTGCCCCCATCACCAAATGTTTTAAAAGCACAGTCTCGATACTTGCTGTCTTCACATACCCCTTTTCTATTTTCTTCTCACCCTCTTACAATCTTGCTTCTTCCCTTTGCATTGTACTCAAATGGCCTTGAAGAGGTCTTGTGTGGCCACTGAAGCACCAAATCCAATAGCCTCTTCCTAGTGCTCCCCCCCCCCCACCCAATCTTAAACCATGTTAGGAATGAGCCCAGCCCTCCTCAGAGGCTGACACCAACCACCATTGTTTGCTACAACACCCTGTTCTCCCAGTTCTCTGTCTACTTGTCAGACCACTCCTTCTTAGTTTTGTTCACTAACTTCACTTTTTCCTGCATCTGATCCTTAGATGTAGGTTTTTCTCAAGTATCTGCCTTCAGCCTTCTTCTTTTCTACTTTATAGACCCTCACTGGGGTATTTCTCCCATTCCATAGCTTTAATCACTCTGTCTATGTGGATGACTGAAATATGTCTTTAGTCTCAACCTTTCTTCTGAGTTCCAGAAACATCTTTCCAACCCCATATTAGATATGTCCACCAGGATGCCCACCAGCACCTCAAACATAAGTCCAAAACTGAACTTACCATTCCCTTGTTTCTACTCCAAGTGCCTTGGTTCAGATCCCCATTACTTGTTATTTGTACTATCATAATTATCCCCTAATTTTTTTCTCCCATATATCCTCTACATAGCTAATTACCTAAAATGCAAATCTTATTTTAGAATTTCTGTTTCACGTAATAGACCTGCCTGGGTATCTCGACCCTTCACTGAAAACAATAACAAAACACATGATAAATTGCAAAAATCATTTTCTTAAAACACTGTAACACTATCAAGAAATAAGAATTTATAAGGGGAAATTTAAATAAAGATAGGAACATAGAGTGGTAAGCAGAGTACTTAAAGGTGCTTTACCCTGAGGGAATTTTTCAGAAGCTAGAAAATGAGCTTGAGTCTTCATGGCCTCATTAAAAACAAGAGACAAAAGAAAAAATCCCAAGGCTGTCCTAATAACCACAGACTCTTTCACGTTGAAACCCCTCACCAAAAGGCCCTCAGTAGAGGGTATACCAGAAGGTAAAATGACCTACAGACACATCTAAGGCGAGGGTGTTACAAAGGAAGACGGGAGAAAAATAGTCCCAAGAAACTGAAAGTTACAGGGGGCTGTTTTTTTTTTTTTTTTCTTGAAGATTTACAACCCAGATTGCCATCAGCAGGATGATTTAAAAAAAAAAAAAACAAAAACAAAAACAACAACAACAAAAAAACACCCTCAGGCCTTGGATTTAGTTTGAAATAGCACCAGACTGGTGCTTTCTTTAGACATCTGGCAGGACAAATTCTCTCTGGAAGAAGGCACCTTCATCGCAGGCCTCTAGGAATTCTCACACTTTCCTAAGGAACACCAGTGGCTTACAGTAAAAAAAATTAAAAAAAAAAAATGAAATATATATGTATTTATAAATATATAAAATTTTTTTCTGAACGTGTCACACAAAGTACTTGCACAGCGCTTTCTATACAGTCAGAAATCGACATGTGTTTGCAGAATTAGGTTCGGTTAAATATCACTCACCTTGCTCAACAGTCCCTCACAGCTCTCAAATTCTTGCAGAATATAAAATTTTGCTATTTACAGCTTTTTATTGGCTCTCAAATAGCTCTGTAAAACCTTCAATCTTGTCAGATTCCTCACTGCCCTTTGTAAACTCCATGCTCATTTTTTAACTTGTAACGTTTACTTATGTTGTTTTCCCCTCTTGCTAAGCTCCTCCCTTTCTGTCTGCCTCTGGATCACACCACGCTCTACACTGGTATTTAAATGTTGGGGCCAGGTGCCATGGTATATGCATTTGGATCTCCAGTGCCATGTGGCACAGTTCCAGCCACATGGTTAGCACTCTACATGCACTTGCTGAAAGAGCAAGTAAAACTGTATATGTGTAAGTGTATGTACACACACACACACACACACACACACACACACACACACCCTGTCAAACAAGTTGTAAGCTCCAGGAAAGAACTATTTTACTTTTTTTTTTTTTTAACTCTTCAACTCTAACTGCTCACTTCTTGATAAAAATTATCCATGTTCAATGACCAGTTCTCCCAGTTGGAAGGAGACCCTTTACACCACATACATACATATACATATATATATATATATATATATTTTTTTTTTTTTTTTTTTGAGAGAGGGTGAGAGAACAAGCACGAGAAGGGGAGGGGCAGAGAGAGGGAGGGAGACACACAATCTGAAATAAGCTCCAGGCTCTGAGCTGTCAGCACAGAGCCCCATGAAATGTGAGATCACATGAGCTGAAGTTGGACACTTAACCTACTGAGCCACCCAGGCGCCCCTTAAATTATATTTTTACTCAATTTGGAGCAAACAAGAATAAGTGAATAGCAGCCTGATTCTGTATTCAAAAATGATAGTTGGGGCACTTGGTCACTCAGTTGATTAAACGTCTGACTCTTGACATTGGCTCAGGTCACGATTTCACAGTTTGTGAGACAGAGCTCCACACTGGGCTCTGTGCTGACTGTGCAGAGGCTGCTTGGGATTCTCGCTCTCTCTGCCCCTCCTTCACACTCTCTGTCAAATAAATAAACATTAAAAAAATGATAGATGATTGGATCTCAAAGGACTACACAATTAACATTTACTGAATATCTATTACGCTGTGTTGGACCCTTGGCCAGGTTTAAGGGGAACAAATATAATAAATGAGATAAAATCCCTTCCTTCGAACATCTCACATTCTAATAGAGAAACAGAGATAAACTATGCCCTATAATTATAAGGTGCTAAATGCTATAACTCACCAGGAGGTAAAACAGATAAGGTCAAATAATTACCTCTGTAGGGGGAAGAAGAGGGAGGGTCTCAGTTCACAAAGGTCTCTTTTGAGCCCCCAAAATATGAGTTAAGTAGGAGTTTAAAGGGTTGGGTGGGGGAAGGGGCATTCCAACTTACGGAAAAACTATGCACAGAGAGGCACGAAGTTGTGCAAGAGCCCCGCATGCGCAGAACTGTGAAAATGAGTTTGGACATAACCCTAAAGGAAATTTGGGCAAGTTTAAGCATTGGATTGGACACAGGAAGGGAAAGGGTGCTTCAGGCCTCAAATGGGGGGAAAATTCTCTAAATATTTTTATTTTTCTTACTCTCCTATTTGTGTTTCCTTCCAAACAGTGCCCATGCTCAAGTCCCCCTCCCTTAATGCAAAGTTTTCCTCCAATCTCACATTCTTTAGGAGAGAGTGTACTTACTACCCACTGTATTAGAGACTCCGCCTACAGCCTAGGAAAGGCTTGGTTACCTACTGAACACCAACCCTTAAAACATATGGCAGAGTGATGTTAGCTTCCCACCTCGATTTGTCAGCTAATGTTCTCGTTTTGGAAACGAGCCACTCCTGGTTCTTTTTCTTCACAGAGAAAACACATAGCATTCATTCACATTTCTTCTCAATATGTGGCTCTTGGCATGAAAACACAATTCCTTTTAAGACACTGACAAAGATTTGATGTTGTGCACCATCAAATACAATACCTACCTGATCACAATGAACAGGAAACCTAATTTATACGCTTATTTAATAATAGGACGGGTGTGGGCATATGGCTCTATAAACAGATATTTTGTGACTGTTTAACCACTGCTCCCCAGAAACGCAGCCCCAATTTAAGTTCAAGTGGGGATACTTGGTTATGGGGCTCTGCATCCACATTTGTCATCATCATGAACCAGAGAGATCATACATGCCCAGAGCCACAGAATCTTACAATGTGAAGGGACTTTAATTATTAGTTTTTTAAAGCAACTATGTACTGTAAGATAATGGTTTTGAAATTCTGAAGATTGTCCTGAAACATGTCTATTTGTTGACCCTCAGCTAGCTTCTAGATGATTACCAGATCTGTGATAAGCCAATGGGTTGCTGATTTATACAACTTTTGGACAAATATGGGGAATTATCCCAGGAACCTCCCTAGTGAGCTGTAACATACAGCATGTTAGTTTCCGAGTTAATGTATTTCCAAATGGCTTCACTAAGAAGTAACACACTTCCTTTTTCACTTCCATCAGAAAAATAAAATCTGCAAAGATAAATTTCCTACCCGGTGCTGTTTTGGGCAATACTGAGCAAAGCAATATGCATGTCATTAACATACGCTGTTCCCACACACGGTGAGTAATAATTTAAAAAGTCCAGGCTGTTTACACCTGTAAAAGCTATATACTGTAAATGGAAAAGAGAAAGATGACAGCACATCACCAGCAGAGACATGCCTGAACAGCATTCCCAGGAATCCTGTAAGCACAGGAAAAACAACTCCAAACAAGCAGGCCTCAGTCCCGCACGGGGTGTAAATTAGCTTCCACTGACAGCACACGCTGTTCACCTTTCTGCGCCAAAGTCCTCACCGAGCCAAGGTCAGCAGAGTGCTCTCTCTCTCTTTCTAACAACACAGGCCTCGAAGCCGTTCTTTAAACCCTCATGGTCATGGCCCACGAGGGAGCCGAAAATAAAAAAAATAAAAAATCCCTGAGACAATTCGCAACTAAAGAAATCCTTGTTTCCCTGGTGAGCCAGAAAGCAGTTTCGTAGGTCAGGTAGATTCTTTTTTATAGATCCTTACTGTTGAGTGGTGTTTCTTGGTTTGTGTTGCTGAAACAATGAACTCTTGTTCGGGACCTAGAATTGAGGACCCAGAATTCAGACATTGGGACAGTCACTGTGCAAATAAGTGAAGCAGTTTTCCCCTTCTTAGAGAATTCCTAATAGGTGACTCCTCGCTGCCGTAGGCAGTGAATCGGGGAATGGCCAGAGGGGAGCAAAGGAATTTTGCTGAGGTTGCTGGCTGGGAGCCAAAAATCCATGTTTCCTTCTTCTTCATGGGCACAGAGTTCCATTACTTTCCCCAGCCTCTCCTATAGTTAGAACTCCTATAATCAGTAAGAAAAAGGCGGTACCAACCAAGCATTGTCTAGATATTTGGCCATGCTGTTCTTGCCCCCTGCTTCTGGAAGAAAGTCTTCATTTGCTCACATGGACCCTATTCACAGCTGCTGTTATTGGTATAGTGATGAGGCGGCCACAGAAGGTTTGCCAGAGCGCCAGCCTCCCTGAGCACAGCTGGGTGTTACTAGTAACAAATGAGACAGATTCTAACTCTATTACTTTCCTTGGGCTGCAGGTACTTAGTGTAGCCTAATGTATCTGGGGGCTCTGGGGGATAGCTCTCTCTCTCTCCCTCTTTTAAGTAATTCTTAGATTTGTTTTCTATCTACATGTCTTTTTAAAAATCGTTTAGGGCTCAACAAAGCTTTATAAAGCAAAGAAGTCATGTAACCTTTGCCCAGGTCAAAAAGTAGAACAAGCCAGGCACTTGGGCACTGCAGAAATGTCCTGCATGTCCTGTCCCCATCAGACCCTTGGCCTCCCTCAGTACCTACAATCCTGACTTGCAAGATTTTCTTTAATAGTTTTACTATTCCATGTATGCACCTCTTTGTCTCTCCCCTTTTTGGGCATTATTTAAGTGGAGTCATACTGTATGTATCCCTTGTCTTGCTTCTTTTGTTCCATATCATGTTGGGAGTATGGGTCCCTGTTGTTTTGTTTAGGTATAGTTCATTTATTTTACTCGCTGAATAATACTGAACTGAATGACTCTACCACAATTTCCCTATTTGTTCTACTGTTAATGGACTTCTGGGATGCTGCCAGCTTCTGGCTGCTCTGAGCATTCTGATCCATGACCCTGGGTGCACAACGGTAAGCATTGCTTTGAAGAATATACTTAAGAGTGGAATTGCGAGGTCACAAGGTTTGTGTAACACTGGGTTCATCAAATGATGCCAAACTCTCCTCCAATGTGGTTTTTACCAATTTATACTCCCACTGGCAGTGTATGAAATATCCTGTTACTTCATACCCTTGTCAGAACTTGGTATTGTCAGACTTTTAAATTTTTTGCCAATCAGGTGGGAGTGTAATGATATATCTTTGTTGGTTTAATTCATATTTTCCTTATTACGAATGAGGCTGAACATCTTTTCATGTTTCTTAGCAATCTGAATTCCCATTCCCTCTATGGGGAAGCAGCTGTTCACGTCTTACACCTTTTTTTGTTTTAATTGCCTGACTGCCTTTTCCTTTTGTAAGAGTTATTTGCAGGAATTTTTTATTTTGTAAGCTACATATTGTGGTGGATGGAGGTCTGGTATTGTCTACAGGATTTAAAAATATTTTTCACTCTGTGACTTTTTACTCACTTGTAATGTCTTTTGATGATCATAAGTTTTTTTTTATTTTAATGTATTTGAATTTATCAAACTTTTCCTTTTATGTCTTTTGTAATCAATCTGGAATTAATTTTTACATAAGGTACAAGGAAGAAATTTATCTTAGAATATAGAAGCTTAAAAGTTAGCAGCTAATATTTATAAAAAGAGGAACTTTTAAAGTGTTTTATATTTTCTTCCTTTATAACAGACATGCACTCTGCCTCTGATAAGAGGCACACAGATTATATACCTTCTTTAGGGACAACAAAGTGCCAATCTGCTAATTCCCTTAAGAAGTAGGAATGTTACAGAGGCACCTGGGTGGCTTGTCTGTTAAGCATCTAATGTTGGCTCAGGTCATGATCTCACGGTTCGTAGTTTCAAGCTCACAGAACAGACCGTGAGATCATGACCTGAGCGGACGTCGGAAGCCTAACCGACTGAGCCACCCAAGCGCCCCTACATAGGCTCTTTCAAGAATTTACCTGTCAAACAGACATGCTGATTTTCAATTACTTCACATGTGCTTTTTATACACACACACACACACACACACACACACACACACACACACACACACTACTGGTTACTTAAGAAGTACAGAACTACATGGGTGCCTGGGTGGCTCTGTTGGATGAGCATCCAACTTTGGCTCAGGTCATGATCTCACAGTTCATGGGTTGGGGCCCACCATCAAGCTCTGCACTGATAACTCAGAGACTGGAGCCTGCTTCACATTCTGTGTCTTCCTTTCTCTCTGCTCCTTCCCAGCTTGTGCACTCTCTCTCTCTCTCTCAAAAATAAACAAACATTGAAAAAAGAAGAAAGAAAAAGAAGTACAGAACTACATTGAAGTACATGGTACACAGTCTTCCATTAAGAGACAGAACTTGAATTCCCAACACCAGTCCCAAATTCATTATCTAAATAAAAGATGGGTTAGTACAAGTGACAAGGAATTTGCCTATATGTTCATGGTGACTAGGAATAGTATGGTTTAAAGAATGTTTTAGAAAATTTTTTAAGGTTAAGGGGCTAGGATTATTTTTCAATTAACTGCCTACTCTGGATGAAGCAAAGAACAGGGGTTTTCTCTTTTTCTTCCATCTACATTTGCTGGACGATTTAGCTGTACTGGAACGATGATTTTTTTCATCCTTTAAGAAATGAGCCCCTGTATTTCAAGTTTGAGAATAGAAAGCAATGAATTACTTTAAGTATTATAATTGCAGCAGAATAAGTTAACTCCTTCCAAAACTACCAGAGGACAGTAAAACAGCCAAACTGAATGTCAGTCATTAGTCAACACTGACTGTGTTCTCCTTGGCTGGGCCCTGGGAGAAGCCCATCAGAAATGTAAAGCACGTACTTTGCGCCTCCTGTTTTGGGGTATACAACACTTGTTCTTAAGAAACCATTAGAACAATAAAATGGTTCGATATTATCCACAGATTAACTACATTCAGTGCAGAGACCTGTGAGGAACAAAGTGCTCTATATTCCTTAGAGTTTATCAACACACCCACTTGTTTTAGCAAGACCACCCTGATTCTCTCATGTTAATTACCGGGAAGGAAAACTTCATGTTTTATTAAACATGAATTTAAACAAGAATTAACAAAATTTCTCCTGTTAATTATTGTGGAGGAAAACTTCAGATCCTGTTCTACAGGCTGGTGGCTTTCAAATGTTTTTTGTTTTTAATTTTTAAAACTTTTTTTTAATGTTTATTTATAATTTTTGAGAAAAAAAGAGAGACAGAGCACGAGCGGGGGAGGGGCAGAGAGAGAGGGAGACACAGAATCCCAAGCAGGCTCCAGGCTCTGAGCCGTCAGCACAGAGACTGACTTGGGGCTTGAACTCACAAGCTGCAAGATCATGACCTGAGCCGTAGTCGGGCACTTAACCGACTGAGCCACTCAGGTGCCCCTCAAATGTTTTTGATTGAAACCTATAACAAATACATTTTTTTAACTAAAAATTTTTAATGTTTATTTACCCTTGAGAGAAAGAGAGAGAAAGGGCACAATCAGGAGAGGGGCAAAAAGAGAGAGAGGATCTGAAGCAGGCTCTGCGCTGACAGCAGAGAGCCCGACGTGGGGCTTAAACTCACGAACCGTGAGACCATGACCTGAGCCGAAGTCAGACACTTAACTGAGTCACCCAGGTACCCCTATAACAAATACATTTTTAATCACAATATATACATATGTATGTATACATATATATATATATATATTTACACACACACATACACACACACATATACATATACGCAGATGGATGAAACACATTTAAAAACAAGAATTTTGCAAAATGATACCTGTTTAGACCAATGTATTCTTGATTTTTCTTTTCCTACTCCTATTTCATTTAAAAACTGCCACTTGAGAACCTTTAAATTGATTTCACAACAGTGGTTATATAAAACACGCCACAGACTATATTTTTCAAACTATGGTAAACCTATATACATATTAGAGATTTTACAAGACCAAAAGAAAAACTACTACTGCCAATAACAATGACAGCTAGATTTATTGAGCATTTACTATATATCAAACCCTGGGGGTTAAGTGCCCTCACATTTACTACAGGATGTTAAATGGCAAACCTTTGAGCTTCAGTTTTGACTAAAGCCTCACAGGCTCTGAACAATAAAATAGATGCCAGGTAGATGCCCCACACCCTGAAGGCAAGTTTTAAACCACCTGCCAAGAAACCAAAAGCCTGAGTGTAGGATGTGTCTGGAGACTGAAAAACCAGTTCTGCCACCCTTAGCCATTGATTGCCCCCTCCAGCCAATGAAAAACTGGGATCAAGGCTGTCAAAGGAGAGGGGGGGGAGGGAGGGAGAGAGAGAAGGGGGTGGGGGAGAGGGAGAGGGAGTTAGTTTTGTCTTTAGAGTTCCACCCTGGGGGAAGGGAAGGTCACATTCCCCTAACTTTCAGATAAATGAGAGGGGCTTCAAGAGCTCCTCTAGAAGGGCTTAAGTCCCTTGGAACTTTAGGCTGTGGCAGGAGAGGGTAGCACTCCCACTGACCACTGGACAAGCATGTATGAAGTCCCCCTTGGTCCCAATGAGCCTGGGAGGGAGCCTGCCTGGATCATTATAAACAGAACCCCCCTTAAGAAGACTGACACAGTGAAGGAACCTAACTGTGTGGAGTGGCCTCTAGAAGCCCAGACGGTGAGGCCTGGAGAAGAGGAGGAGTCTCCTGTGTTTGTAGGAGCAACAGCAGCTAGAAAGTTGGGAAGCAGATAAGGGACCAAGAGCCAGAGAGGGGAGGCCAGTCCCGTGCCTCCCTGACCACAGGTGTCCCAGGCAGAGTTGGGGCTCACTTGAGATAGGGTTGGGGGTAGGACAGATTTTACGTAGGCCTGGACCCAATTTTGGATTATTGTAACAGACAGGATTTTAATTACTATACTGAGGATGTTCTAGTTTGTGATGAGAAAACTTGTAAAACTCTAAAGCTATGGGATCTTGTGTGATTTCACCCAGTGCAGGGGAGCAACAGAAAAACAGAGCAAGAGCTTAGCAATTGAGGAGGGGAAAGATTATGTCCTTATTGAACATGTTCAACATTTACTGACCACATTATAATTTTAATCCTTCTAACAACACCATGACATAAGTACTTTGCTACCACTTTCTGTGATTAGGGAAACTGATGCTCAGAGAGAGGTTAAGTTATCTCCAGCCAGAGTTTCATACTAATGAGTAGCAGAGCTAGGATTCAAACCCAGGCAGAGTCACTTAAATACTCTCTGATCCTTCTTTTTGCAGCAGTATGATTGGGGTGGGAGGCAGCAGGAAGGGGAAGTTAAACATTTTAATTAGTATACAGTGAAAGTACCAGGGTCCATTTTATACATTTTTATTTACTTATAAAATACATATATTCCTGTACTATTAGGTACATTAAAAAATAAGTCCTCCCCATTATAAAGTTTAGAGTAGTAAGATCAAATATATACTTTTTTCTACTGGGTACACACACTCAATGTACTCGGACAGATCTTGGAGTAGGATTCTTGATTGTGGCAGATCAGTTTAAAATCTGTCCCTAGAGTTCCTGCAGTATAAGGGCTCACCCCTCTCCTCTGTTTGGGTTTCTTTTCTGGGAAAGTCTGATAACTGAGATGTTTAAATTGAAAGATGAAGGAAACCTTCTCAGAATGGAGAGAACTTAGGTCATCTTAAGGGTACCCAAATTTGGGGGTAGATTCAGGAAGGTAGAAGGATCACAAGAAAGACTCAGAAAGTGGGGGGGGGCTGTCAACTAAGGACAAATTTCTTTCACTTGGTTATATTCCTTCGTTAGTTTTTTTTTTTTTTTTAATGTTTATTTATTTTTGAGAGAGACAGACAGACAGAATGTGAGCAGGGGAGGGGCAGAGAGAGAGGGAGACACAGAATCCGAAGCAGGCTCCAGGCTCTGAGCTGGGGACTGGAACCCAGGAACTGTGAGGTCATGACCTGAGCTGAAATCAGACACTTAATGACTGAGCCAACCCAGGTGCCCCCCTTTGATTAGTTCTAGTAGTTTTCCTTACCTCATTAAATATCATGTAATTTATGATTTTTTTTTTTTTAAGCAACTCTGTTCTGAACAAATTTCTAAATTTTCTAAATATTCTAAAACAGGAGTGGAGTAACTTTTGGGAGTTAGGCCCTAAACAGTGGCCTCTGTTCTGTGATGCAATATTACGTGTGACATGGAAGTTGAAAGCAATAAAAACCTCCACAAGTATCTTATTTCAGTGGTATGTACCTTACAAGACACCAATTATGCACAGACCCTAATCTCCACTGGAGTGCAGTGACCTTGCTTCCCTGAAACTATACAAAACTGTGTGTCTATGTGCATTTTCAGGGGAAAGTGTCCACAGTTTTCATCCAATATTTGAAGAGTTCCTTGATCCCAAAAGAGAAGAATTACTGGACTAGCTATTCATTTGAGTAGTTCTTCCTTTAAAACAGAACTCATCTTGGGGCGCCTGGGTGGCTCAGTTGGTTGGGCGTCTGACTGTATCTCAGGTCGAATCTCGCGCTCTGTGAGTTTGAGCCCCACGTCAGGCTCCGTACCCGTCGCTCGGAGCCTGTTTCGATTCTGTGCCTGCCCTCTGACTCTCTCCCGTCCGTTGCCTGTGCCAAAAAAGTAAATAAAGGCTAAAAAAAAAAAATTAAAAAAAAATAAAACAGAACTCATCTTGAGAAGGAGAAGGCATTTTTGTTTAAGACTTTGTATTATCAAAGAATACCTATTTGGAGAAAAAAATGAAACAAAACAGTAGGGAAGCATGCAGAGTAAAGCATCCTTTCCCCCAGAAGGCATTTTTGTTAATAGTTTATAGTTTGATGTATGGAAGCTTCAAGTAATCTTCAGAGGAATTATTTCAATCAGATAATCAATAAATACCTAGCTTAAAACCCACAAGAGTCCCAAAGGGGAAATTGGAGCTTGACCTTATGGTGGTACTAGGAGAATAAAAAAGGGCTGCTCTGGAGAGGGACACTGGATTAGGATTCCAGGGGGGCTTTGGGCAGGTGGGAGATCACCATGTGGAGGAGATGTTAGCTCAGAACGATCAATGCACCATTCTCTGCAGCCCTAGTGGCAGTGGGAGCAGAAGGCTTGGGGATCACTCTTGTGGCCTTGGATGCCAGTTGCTGATGGCAAGTGACAGGCCTGAGAGTAACAGAACTATGAGACATACAAGTTCTATATGAAATCTACAAAGTCTATACATGGGGACATGATTTTTTTTTTCACACTAAACTTTACCAAGGGAGTTAGAAGAATTAATGGAGGAGTCATCTTTGCGGATGGTAAGATTCAATGACCTAAAGATGTCAATTCTCCACAAAACCAATTTAAAATTTTAAGTCCATACCTCTCAATCGTAACAGAATTCTTTACTGAAACTGACATAGATATGCAAAAGTTTATCTGAGGATAAAGAGTAGAAAAAGAGGAGTATTCCATGTATGTGTGTATATGCCCGTTAAGGTATTTGTACTAACAGATACAAACAGGTACAATAATTAAAACAGTGTGATACTGGCTCAAGTGTAGACAGAGGTCAATGGAATGGAAGAGAAAACCAGAAACATCCACAAGCACGCAGAATTTAGAGAATGATAAAGTTGCTGTTTCAAATCAGTGAGAAAGTATGGATTATTCAATAAACCACAGGAAATAATAAATTTCAATCTGTACCTCACACTATATGACAACACAAATTCCAGATGGTTTAAATTCTTGAGTTAAAAAAATTTTAACCACAAAATCTCAGTTTAGAGCAGTAGCATAATTTTGAGGCTTTTGCATTCCTGGTCCTCACAACACTGGAGAGAGCCAGGCCTGGGTTATTTTGCAAAAAAACTGTTTATACCCTTAGCCAAGAGCTACCCATCAATAATATGATATTTAAATATCATTTAAATCTATCATTCAAATTTATGCATTTCAAAAATCATGCCTCTTCAAGGACAGATAGTGTTTACTTATGAAAAGGCAGTACATTTTACATAATAATTTAAAAACTACACGAGTTTGGGGAGCCTGGATGGCTCAGTCGGTTAAGTGCCAGACTCTTGATTTCAGCTAAGGTCATGATCTCATGAGATTACACCCCACATTGGGCTTTGCTGACAGCACAGAGCCTGCTTGGGATTCTCTCTTTCCTTCTCTCTCTGCCCCTCCCCCATGCATGCATGCTTGCTCTCTCTCCTTCTCCCAAAAAAACAAAAGTAAACAAATTTTCTACTTAAAAAAGTAATGCTGTATTTTTTTAAAGTTTATTTATAATGAGAGAGCACAGAGCCTGATGCAGGCTTTGATCCCAGGAACTGATATATCATGTCCTGAGCTAAAATCAAGAGTCGGATGCGTAACCAACTGAGCCACCCAGACATGCCAGTAATGCCATATTTAAGCACAAAGAATATGCTATGTTTAAGAATAAAGTAATAACTGTCATATATTCTGCTTTTCTAGACATCTTCCTAAGGAAGATCCAGTTCAATGTAAACATAAGGAACTTGTGAAAATTCTTGGGTAGTTATTTAATCTTTAAGTTACTACTCAAAAAGTAGAAATTAGGTCATTTCTATCTATGGGAATGAACAACACTTGTTAAAAGTTTGTGAAATTTTAAAAATAGTTTGCTATAGAGGAAAACCAAGTGAAAGCTAGCTATTTAACAAAGATGCTGGATTATAGTTTAACAGTTTAACATTACCAAGCATGTTTTAAATTAAAGTTATACAGACTTTTCTGTTGTCCTTGCAAGCCTCAAATCTCATTTACAATCATTTCAAGTTAATATTTAATCAAAAGTACATACATATATGTGAGTGTGTAAAGAGACTGATTTGGCTTTTGATGCCTATTCTCGGGAGCGAGTGCTAACAAATGTTGAAATTCTCAGAAGCTTATTGTTTAGAGAGCTTGCAGTAAGAGCGTACAGAAAAAAAAGGAATAAACAAAAGTAGTTACCTACAAATAAACATCTGAATTTTAATAAATGAAGAGAAAAATTGTAAAAAATTCCCCCATACACACAAGTTTCTTACCAATTAAGTTTAGACTGGCACTGTCCAACAGAACTTTCTGAGACAGTGTGCATGTTTTATGTCTATACTATCCAATATGGTAGCCATTATTCCCATGTGGCTATTCAGCATTTGATACGTGGCCAGAGTGCCTAAAGAACTGAATTTCTAATTTAATTTAGATTTAAATAGCCACACGTAGTTAGTAGCTCCTGTATTGGACAGCACAAGTTTGTCCTTTCCTACTGAAAAAATAGTACATTTAAAATAACTTCTATAATATTTCTGGAGAAACCACAAGTACCATAAATCAAAATTTGTGGTAACTTCTCTTGATGTCTGCACTCAAGAGGAACACAAAAAAGATGATCTCAAACAGAATTCTTGAACAATGAAAATTACTGTGGCTGTTTTATTGTAGGATTACTACCATGCAGTTTAATAGTAGGTTCTGAATAAATTTTTGGGAGAAAACGAGTAAGTAAGTTCATGAATTAATTGGCAGGCAACTTCTTTCACTCCTTGATTGGAGAATAGAAAGCCTTATGGCAAAGGGTAAGAATTTCTATGAAATTTAGAGCCATTATCTCTCAGTTCTTTTTTTTTTTTTTTTAATTTAAATCCAAGTTAGTTAACATATAGTGTAATACCAATTTCAAGAACAGAATTTGGTGATTCATCACTTAACTACAACACCCACTGCTCATCTCATCCAGTGCCCTCCTTAATGCTTATCACCCATTTGGCCCATCTCTCCATCCAACAGCCCTCCAGCAACCCTCAGTTTGTTTTCTGAATTTAAAAGTCTCTTACAGTTTGCCTCCCTCTTCGTTTTTATCTTATTTTTGCTTCCCTTCCCCTATGTTCATCTGTTTTGTTTCTTAAATTCCACATATGAGTGAAATCATAAGCATTTCTCTTTCTCTGACTTACTTTGCTTAGTATAAAACACTCTAGTTCCATATCTCTCATCGTTTCAAAAATGAGTTTAACGGTAACAGAGGTGGATGGATGGAAAATTAGCTAGATAGACTGATAGCTAGTTTGATATATGGACCTTAGTAAATGATTTTTAAATGCAGAAACTCCCACTGGGATGACTCTATCTTGCTTTGGTACTCTATTAAAGGTTGCAAGCCAAGACTTTACATGTTCTCTCAACCCCTACATTATTTTTTTCTGCTTCAGGAGAAGGGAGTCCATTTTATATAATAATTTTAAAATTACACAAATTTTCAAAACCCTCAAAAGGAAAATAAAACCATCTGCAGTATCAGGACCCAGAGATAATAGTGGTTATAATTTTTTTTTTTGTCTATCCATCACTTTTTTGTTTGTTTTGTTGGTTGGTTGGTTGTTGTTTTCTTTTTTCTGACTATACATACATGTCCATGTAATATTCTAAAATTAAAATTGGATCGTACTTAATAGTTTAACTTGTTTTTCAAATGTTCTAATACTGGTGAATATATTTCTATGCCAGTCAGTACACTATTTTAATCAATTATATTGTCTGTACAGCATTCCACTGCCAAAATATTAATGTGAATCACAATCCTATCTTTTCCTTCTATGCATTTTTCTATGTCGTTTTTCTTTTTCTTTCTTTCTTTTTTTTAATGCTTATTTGAGAGAGAGAGAGCGCACGACCGAGGGAGGGGCGGAGAGAGAGGGAGACACAGATTCTGAAGCAGGCTCCAGGCTCTGAGCTGTCAGCACAGAGCCCGACGTGGGGCTCAAACTCACAGACTGCGAGGTCATGACCTGAGCTGAAGTCGGACGCTCAACCAACTGAGCCACCCAAGCGCCCCTCTATGTAGTTTTTCTGATACTACTTCAACAATTTCATCTATCCAAATTGGCTTTAAAACTCCACGTAATTCTCCATAATGCATTAGAACTGACTCTACCCTTTCCCCCTAGATTTCCCAGTTATGTTACCATCTTCCTGTGAGATGATAGGACTTCAGATTTGAGACTGAAATTGCTAATGGGGTTTTCTCCCTAACCAGTAGGGGGTTGGTAAGCAAGACCCAGAACATCAGCTGCCAGATCTCCCAACCTAGAGGTGGGATTTGGGAGTAAGGAGGAAAACAGTTTTGTCCCTGGAGCACATGTGGGAACTTTAATAAGACTCCTGTGGAATTTCCAAGGAGTTGCTGCTTCCCAGAGTATGAGGAGTCTCTGCATCAAAGAGTAAATGTTCAAATTGCTCACTATCGTTCAGGGCAGAGTTTTTGATCTGACTCTGAAAGTCTGTGTTCATCACCATGAAAAATGAATTTCTGTTGGATTTATTCAGAAACCCAGCCATATTTGCACAGAAGATAAGGGTTTGATGATGCACAATTTGTCCTAGCCGAGTCACCAACCTGGAACCAGAAGGCAGGAGCAAGGCTGGGATTCTCTTTCATCCTTCGGACAAACAACAAAGTTCCTTGTACTGCACATTCACACACATAGCAAGCATTTGGAAACACACAGTACTCCCCTTGTTAAAACGGAATCCCACTGGCTAATTGATTCACAAGTCTGCTAACTAATTCCATACTAACGGCTTAAATTAAAAGTTAATGAAACACAGTCAGGACCCCATTATGTTCCACTTGTAACAACCTTTCTTTTTTTTTTTTTTTTTTTAAAAGAGGGAGAAAAGAGCTGGTGCTTCATTAAAAGGAAAATGTCTGGGACATCATCCTGAGCTGGAATGCACCCACAGCCAGAAGCATTCCTCAGACGGGTCTCTCTGCCAAGTCCTGGGGAAGCCGTTTCTCTGAGGCAGGAAAGAAATCCCCACAGGTATCCCATGACCAGACTGACCAGAGCTCATAAGGCAGCATTGTTTGCAGCTCTGTGGGGTCTGCTCGAGATGGGAAAAATCTGCTCACATAGACTACTGTGTACTTTACAACTTCACACCCCATTCTTCTATGAAACTCACATCTGACTCACACTTACAAAGTAAAGGGGAGGCAGGGAATGCTGTATCCTCTTTTCTTCCCACAGATCTGGGTTAACAGCAGTAGTTTATTTCTTCCAAATAAATAGAGGTGTGTGTAAGGTCAATAGTCAATGCCCTGTTCTCTCTCTTGATCTGGTTTCCTTGTCTTAAGACCTCAGTGGTCACCTCTAGGCTGATGGTTCGCAGGTTTCCACCTCCAGCCCCAACTCAAGCAACCCGCTGCCATCAGGCTGCCTCCACTTGCATGTTTTTACGAGTACCCCAATACCATGTGTGCAAAATCATTCTCCATTCTTTCCCATGAATCAACTTTCCTGACTTGGCTTCCTTACAACTTTAGTGGCACTGGAGGCTGGAAACTGTGATTTACCTCTTACATTCCTCACCTACTCATTGTTCATTTAGAATCAGAGGACAATCACAGATGCCCAATGGAGGAGCTTGGCCCTTGTCCAGAAACTAGTTGACACTGCAGATGCTTGACTGTTCATGCTTGACAAATTATTTTGTTTTCAATTATACTCCATCTTACCATATCTTATTAACCAATCCTTACCTCTAGCATTTGACAAATACTCATATAACATTTACTATGTGCCAGGAATTGTTCTAAGTGCTTTACAAATATCCACTGCTTAAATCTTCAGTCGTAGCAGGAAGCTACTATTGTTATCCCTCTCTTACTAATGAAGGTTAAAAGGCACAGACAGCACAATCCATCACCTTGCCCTGGCTAGCCTGGCTACCTTGCTCCACTTTAAATATTCGCTATTTTTTTCCTGAACACATAGCCTTTGTTCATGCTCTTCCTGATTTCTTCACCTCTTTCCACTTTACATATACGCTGGTCTCTAGGACTCCTTAAGAGCCACACCTCCTAATGAAGACTCAACCAGTTCACATTAGTCTTTCCCCCTCTGACAGTCTCCTTCACTTATTCTCTGCAGGCTGCCTCTGCTGCTGCTTCGCACAATTACCTGTGTCATCACCCTACCACACCAAAAGCTCCTGGACGTCAGAGGTCACCAACATACTCTCCCACACTACCGCCCCCCAGTACTGAGTAAAAACATAACCGGTACTCAGTATCTATTATTTAAATCAAAATGATAAATATTGCCTCTATCCAAAAAAAAGAATAAAAATTACCTAAAGGTGTCTTTGGCTCTTTGTGGCTACAATATGCTTTTTTCACCGTTCAATGAAAATAGGACGTTACATGTATTTGTGGGTAGAAATGCTGTTTTCTTGTTTTCATTAGACCATGGGTCGACAAATGAGGGCCCATGGTCCAAATCTGTCCCACTGCCTATTTCCGTAGATAAACTTTTAGTGGCACAATGCCATGCCATTTATGTCCTGTCTATTGCTACTCTCACAGCACAAGGACATAATTGAATATTTTGCCATAGACCATATGGCCTACTAAATCCCAAATATTTACTATTTGGCCTTTAACCAAAAAAGTTTGATCTCTGTTTTAGACAAAAACTAAACAAAGCGTCTGGATAGGAGACACATCTGCTCACTGCTTTTTATTTGAATTTACTTTTCCTTATTAATTTTCTTGACACTATCTGTATACTTTTCAAACAAAGCATCTACCTATGGTTTGGGATCAAAATCAGTCAGCATAATTTGCTCTGCATCATAATACAGTTGCAAGTACACTAGAAAAAGAGTGTGCCAAGGCAGTGTGCTCTGAAGTTTCTTCCCCTTTTCCAAAGTTTCTCTTGAACCTCACTGTTCTGCTGGGATCCACACCTTTGAATGTTTCACACAACTGCAGGAAAACATGAAGTCTCAGTGATTGTTAGCAGTCTGGTCAAATTTGCTTGTTGTTACCTAGATTTTCCATGCCAATGGAGGCAAAAAAGAGACACGGCTAATAAAATCTCTAAGCATCATTACCTGGTTTCCAAAGGCAGGCAGAGACAGCATTTAGCTCTAATGGGTGCCAGGGTAGTTTTTTTCTTTTGTTTGATTTTGTTTAATCAAAGGCAATGACAGGAAGAGTGGGCCAATAATGCAAAGCAGAAAATCACATATTTTCAGTATAGTGATGGAGTGACTTTAAGTTTTTACTTGAATTTCTTTTGGTCCAGCCTCATCCTTGGCCTCCGGGAACTATGACTGCGAACTGTCTTGCTCCTTATTTCTGACTCTCTCCCTAAGAACCTGCCTGGTTACCACTGCTCCTTTGACTGTGTAATCCGAATAGTCCTTGGGAGTTCTGACTCTGACTAGCAGCCCAGTGGCTGGGTCTCTACTGCCTGCTGACAAGTTTCTTCAATGTTGACAGCTTGCTCAACTCCTGCAAACCTCCAAACAGCATCTGCTTCCTGACTTCCTGTCATCATGTCACCACGGTGTGCTGTGATGGGCCACCTGGCCTCTGCCTTTGGCCCTGTACCATGTCGCGGTTATCCTGACTGCTGCACCAGCCATGCTAAGCACCTGCAGCTGTATATGCCCAGTGCACAGCATAGTTCTCTACCTGGCCACTCGCCATCTGCCCTGCTCCACTGCACTCAACTGGGCTCTGCCTAGTGTTGACTGGAGACTGGATGACATGAAGGGAAGGAAAATAGCTCCAAACCCTCCTAAGTCTTCTCAAATACCACAATGTTCAACAATCACAAACCCGCTACATATATAGCCAGAGTCCAGTAGTTTTCCTCATTTTTATTCTACATTGGAGTTATTAAAGGCCCCAAGGACACACTTATCAGTCAAAAATCACATGCAACAATTTTCTCATCACAAAAACTAGAAACAAACCAATAAATATGTGTAGCTCTTTTATTCTGGGTAAATATCATTATGTTGGCATCTTAAAAACGTTTTTTGAATGTTTTCAAATACAGACTCTTCTCTATGACTCTTTTTAGAACAACCTATGTATACAACACATTACACATACAATCTTGGGCATTAGCTTGTGGGTGATTCCCACAGCTAACCACTGGGTTTATCCGTGGCCACTCCTTTCTTAAGAACTGGCTATAGGGGTACATGGGTGGCTCAGTTGATGAAGGATCCAATCTTGATTTTGGCTCAGGTCATGGTCTCACAATTCTTGGGATGGAGCCCTGCATCAGGCTCCACAAAGTCAGCTTGCTTGGGATCCTCTCTCTCCCTCTCTCTCTGCCCTTCTGCTGCTTGTATTCTGTCTCTCTCTGTCTCTCTCTCGTCTCTCAAAAATAAACAAACATTTCAAACAAAAGAACTGGCTACAGAAAGGGAAAAGGATGAGGTAGGGTAAGAGACAAGACCACACAATTTTGTGTGAAAGATGAAATCGCAGAATAAAAAACATGATAGATATGAGTAATATACCGTAGCAAGAAAAAGCACGTTTATCTAGTTTCATGAAGAATAGGAAAATTGTATTAAAATCTTCAGAGAGTGAAACTACCAGTGAGGGATTGCAGCTTCTTAAGTGACAACTTGGTCACTCTCCTGGCACAGGGGAGACAGTACAAAAAGCTTCTGTTCTAACAGATGGATTAACAAGACCATATTAAGAATTTACAGTACATTAGAAATAAAGAAAAGGAGGCATAGAAAAATATATACCAAAATAAAGAATTATAGAAGAAATCTGAAGATAAAGTTGTAAGGGTATTTATTAGAAGAGAAAACGAATCTCCTCGGAGTCATTGCATACAAAGTATTTTGGAGAAATATCAGAATCGAGTAGTTGGTGAAGAATATTCCAGCAGTGTTCACATAATTACAGGCTTTAGTAAGTGGGTAAGAACCAGAAAAACATGACAGAGTGGCTAGAGTTTTCCTATGCAGTGCATTAAAATCCAAATAGAGCACAAAATCTAATAATATGTGTTCACAGCTATGCCAGAACCCGGAAGTTAGATGAAGAGCAGGTAGGAGATACTCAAATTGAGTTTACACCTGTGAACTTTGAAGCCAGACGCTATTCCACTATCAAAATAAAACAATGTTTTCTCCCCAACATTCTTTATATAGGAGAGTTCAAAATTAATGGTTTCTGAAGAAAAACAAGTGATTTCAGATCTGTAATGAGGTACACAAAGAGTAAAAAGACAAAATGGCTGTAGGATTCTTTTATTTCCATAGAGTAAGAAAAGCAATGATGCTCTTTTAACTAAGAAAGGTGATATAGGGTAAGGGCTATGCTGCAATAAACATATGACTACTGAGAGGAGGGAAGATGGCGGCGTAGGAGGACGCTGGGCTCACCGCGCGTCCTGCTGATCACTTAGATTCCACCTACACCTGCCTAAATAACCCAGAAAACCGCCAGAGGATTAGCAGAACGGAGTCGCCGGAGCCAAGCGCAGACGAGAGGCCCACGGAAGAGGGTAGGAAGGGCGGCCAGGCGGTGCGCGCTCCACGGACTGGCGGGAGGGAGCCGGGGCGGAGGGGCGGCTCGCCAGCCAGGCAGAGCCCCCGAGTCTGGCTTGCAAAAAGCGGAGGGGCCTGACGGACTGTGTTCCGACAGCAAGCGCGACTTAGCGGCTGGGAGGTCATAAGTTAACAGCTCTGCTCAGAAAGCGGGAAGGCCGGAGGACAAAGGGAAGGAAAGCTGCTGAGCCCCCGGACGACAGAGCTCAGTTTGGTGGGGAACAAAGGCGCTCGCCAGCGCCATCTTCCCCGCCCATCCCCCAGCCAAAATCCCAAAGAGAACCAGTTCCTGCCAGGGAACTTGCTCGCTCCGCGCAAACACCCAACTCTGCGCTTCTGCAGAGCCAAACCTCCGGCAGCGGATCTGACTCCCTCCTGCTGCCACAGGGCCCCTCCTGAAGTGGATCACCTAAGGAGAAGCAAGCTAAGCCTGCCCCTCCTGCCCCTGTGCACCTTGCCTACCCACCCCAGCTAAGACGCCAGATCCCCAGCATCACAAGCCTGGCAGTGTGCAAGTAGCCCAGACAGGCCACCCCACCCCACAGTGAATCCCGCCCCTAGGAGAGGGGAAGAGAAGGCACGCACCAGTCTGACTGTGGCCCCAGCGGTGGGCTGGGGGCAGACATCAGGTCTGACTGCGGCTCCGCCCACCAGCGCCAGTTATACACCACAGCACAGGGGAAGTGCCCTGCAGGTCCTCACCATGCCAGGGACTATCCAAAATGACCAAGCGGAAGAATTCCCCTCAGAAGAATCTCCAGGAAATAACAACAGCTAATGAGCTGATCAAAAAGGATTTAAATAATATAACAGAAAGTGAATTTAGAATAATAGTCATAAAATTAATCGCTGGGCTTGAAAACAGTATAGCTGACAGCAGAGAATCTCTTGCTACAGAGATCAAGGGACTAAGGAACAGTCACGAGGAGCTGAAAAACGCTTTAAATGAAATGCATAACAAAATGGAAACCACCACGGCTCGGATTGAAGAGGCAGAGGAGAGAATAGGTGAACTAGAAGATAAAGTTATGGAAAAAGAGGAAGCTGAGAAAAAGAGAGATAAAAAAATCCAGGAGTATGAGGGGAAAATTAGAGAACTAAGTGATACACTAAAAAGAAATAATCTACGCATAATTGGTATCCCAGAGGAGGAAGAGAGAGGGAAAGGTGCTGAAGGGGTACTTGAAGAAATAATAGCTGAGAACTTCCCTGAAGTGGGGAAGGAAAAAGGCATTGAAATCCAAGAGGCACAGAGAACTCCCTTCAGACGTAACTTGAATCGATCTTCTGCACGACATATCATAGTGAAACTGGCAAAATACAAGGATAAAGAGAAAATTCTGAAAGCAGCAAGGGGTAAACGTGCCCTCACATATAAAGGGAGACCTATAAGACTCGTGACTGATCTCTCTTTTGAAACTTGGCAGGCCAGAAAGAGTTGGCACGAGATTTTCAGTGTGCTAGACAGAAAAAATATGCAGCGGAGAATCTGTTATCCAGCAAGTCTGTCATTTAGAATAGAAGGAGAGATAAAGGTCTTCCCAAACAAACAAAAACTGAAGGAATTTGTCACCACTAAACCAGCCCTACAAGAGATCCTAAGGGGGACCCTGTGAGACAAAGTATCAGAGACATCACTACAAGCATAAAACATACAGGGCTCCTGGGTGGCGCAGTCGGTTGGGCGTCCGACTTCAGCCAGGTCACGATCTTGCGCTCCGTGAGTTCGAGCCCCGCGTCAGGCTCTGGGCTGATGGCTCAGAGCCTGGAGCCTGTTTCCGATTCTGTGTCTCCCTCTCTCTCTGCCCCTCCCCTGTTCATGCTCTGTCTCTCTCTGTCCCAAAAATAAATAAATGTTGAAAAAAAAATTAAAAACAAACAACAAAAAAAATACAGACATCACAATGACTCTAAACCCATATCTTTCTATAATAACACTGAATGTAAATGGATTAAATGCGCCAACCAAAAGACATAGGGTATCAGAATGGATAAAAAAACAAGACCCATCTATTTGCTGTCTACAAGAGACTCATTTTAGACCTGAGGACACCTTTAGATTGAGAGTGAGGGGATGGAGAACTATTTATCATGCTACTGGAAGCCAAAAGAAAGCTGAAGTAGCCATACTTATATCAGACAAACTAGACTTTAAATTAAAGGCTGTAACAAGAGATGAAGAAGGACATTATATAATAGTGACAGGGTCTATCCATCAGGAAGAGCTAACAATTATAAATGTCTATGCGCCGAATACCGGAGCGCCCAAATATATAAAACAATTACTCATAAACACAAGCAACCTTATTGATAAGAATGTGGTAATTGCAGGGGACTTTAACACCCCACTTACAGAAATGGATAGATCATCTAGACACACGGTCAATAAAGAAACAAGGGCCCTGAATGAGACATTGGATCAGATGGACTTGACAGATCTATTTAGAACTCTGCATCCCAAAGCAACAGAATATACTTTCTTCTCGAGTGCACATGGAACATTCTCCAAGATAGATCATATACTGGGTCACAAAACAGCCCTTCATAAGTTTACAAGAATTGGAATCATACCATGCATACTTTCAGACCACAATGCTACGAAGCTTGAAATCAACCACAGAAAAAAGTCTGGAAAACCTCCAAAAGCATGGAGGTTAAAGAACACCCTACTAACGAATGAGTGGGTCAACCAGGCAATTCGAGAAGAAATTAAAAAATATATGGAAACAAACGAAAATGAAAATACAACAATCCAAACGCTTTGGGACACAGCGAAGGCAGTCCTGAGAGGAAAATACATTGCAATCCAGGCCTATCTCAAGAAACAAGAAAAATCCCAAATACAAAATTTAACAGCACACCTAAAGGAAATAGAAGCAGAACAGCAAAGGCAGCCTAAACCCAGCAGAAGAAGAGAAATAATAAAGATCAGAGCAGAAATAAACAATATAGAATCTAAAAAAACTGTAGAGCAGATCAACGAAACCAAGTTGGTTTTTTGAAAAAATAAACAAAATTGACAAACCTCTAGCCAGGCGTCTCAAAAAGAAACGGGAGATGACCCAAATAGATAAAATCATGAATGAAAATGGAATTATTACAACCAATCCCTCAGAGATACAAACAATTATCAGGGAATACTATGAAAAATTATATGCCAACAAATTGGACAACCTGGAAGAAATGGACAAATTCCTGAACACCCACACTCTTCCAAAACTCAATCAGGAGGAAATAGAAAGCTTGAACAGACCCATCACCAGCGAAGAAATTGAATCGGTTATCAAAAATCTCCCAACAAATAAGAGTCCAGGACCAGATGGCTTCCCAGGGGAGTTCTACCAGACGTTTAAAGCAGAGATAATACCTATCCTTCTCAAGCTATTCCAAGAAATAGAAAGGGAAGGAAAACTTCCAGACTCATTCTATGAAGCCAGTATTACTTTGATTCCTAAACCAGACAGAGACCCAGTAAAAAAAGAGAACTACAGGCCAATATCCCTGATGAATATGGATGCAAAAATTCTCAATAAGATACTAGCAAATCGAATTCAACGGCATATAAAAAGAATTATTCACCATGATCAAGTGGGATTCATTCCTGGGATGCAGGGCTGGTTCAACATTCGCAAATCAATCAACGTGATACATCACATTAACAAAAAAAAAAGAGAAAAACCATATGATCCTGTTAATCGATGCAGAAAAGGCCTTTGACAAAATCCAGCACCCTTTCTTAATAAAAACCCTTGAGAAAGTCGGGATAGAAGGAACATACTTAAAGATCATAAAAGCCATTTATGAAAAGCCCACAGCTAACATCATCCTCAACGGGGAAAAACTGAGAGCTTTTTCCCTGAGATCAGGAACACGACAGGGATGCCCACTCTCACCGCTGTTGTTTAACATAGTGCTGGAAGTTCTAGCATCAGCAATCAGACAACAAAAGGAAATCAAAGGCATCAAAATTAGCAAAGATGAAGTCAAACTTTCGCTTTTTGCAGATGACATGATATTATACATGGAAAATCCGATAGACTCCACCAAAAGTCTGCTAGAACTGATCCATGAATTCAGCAAAGTTGCAGGATACAAAATCAATGTACAGAAATCAGTTACATTCTTATACACTAACAATGAAGCAACAGAAAGACAAATAAGGAAACTGATCCCATTCACAATTGCACCAAGAAGCATAAAATACCTAGGAATAAATCTAACCAAAGATGTAAAGGATCTGTATGCTGAAAACTATAGAAAGCTTATGAAGGTAATTGAAGAAGATTTAAAGAAATGGAAAGACATTCCCTGCTCATGGATTGGAAGAATAAATATTGTCAAAATGTCAATACTACCCAAAGCTATCTACACATTCAATGCAATCCCAATCAAAATTGCACCAGCATTCTTCTCGAAACTAGAACAAGCCATCCTAAAATTCATATGGAACCACAAAAGGCTCCGAATAGCCAAAGTAATTTTGAAGAAGAAGACCAAAGCAGGAGGCATCACAATCCCAGACTTTAGCCTCTACTACAAAGCTGTCATCATCAAGACAGCATGGTATTGGCACAAAAACAGACACATAGACCAATGGAATAGAATAGAAACCCCAGAACTAGACCCACAAACATATGGCCAACTCATCTTTGACAAAGCAGGAAAGAACATCCAATGGAAAAAAGACAGTCTCTTTAACAAATGGTGCTGGGAGAACTGGACAGCAACATGCAGAAGGTTGAAACTAGACCACTTTCTCACACCATTCACAAAAATAAACTCAAAATGGATAAAGGACCTGAATGTGAGACAGGAAACCATCAAAACCCTAGAGGAGAAAGCAGGAAAAGACCTCTCTGACCTCAGCCGTAGCAATCTCTTACTCGACACATCCCCAAAGGCAAGGGAATTAAAAGCAAAAGTGAATTACTGGGACCTTATGAAGATAAAAAGCTTCTGCACAGCAAAGGAAACAACCAACAAAACTAAAAGGCAACCAACGGAATGGGAAAAGATATTTGCAAATGACATATCGGACAAAGGGCTAGTATCCAAAATCTATAAAGAGCTCACCAAACTCCACACCCAAAAAGCAAATAACCCAGTGAAGAAATGGGCAGAAAACATGAATAGACATTTCTCTAAAGAAGACATCCGGATGGCCAACAGGCACATGAAAAGATGTTCAGCGTCGCTCCTTATCAGGGAAATACAAATCAAAACCACACTCAGATATCACCTCACGCCAGTCAGAGTGGCCAAAATGAACAAATCAGGAGACTATAGATGCTGGAGAGGATGTGGAGAAACGGGAACCCTCTTGCACTGTTGGTGGGAATGCAAATTGGTGCAGCCGCTCTGGAAAGCAGTGTGGAGGTTCCTCAGAAAATTAAAAATAGACCTACCCTATGACCCAGCAATAGCACTGCTAGGAATTTATCCAAGGGACACAGGAGTACTGATGCATAGGGGCACATGTACCCCAATGTTCATAGCAGCACTCTCAACAATAGCCAAATTATGGAAAGAGCCTAAATGTCCATCAACTGATGAATGGATAAAGAAATTGTGGTTTATATACACTATGGAATACTACGTGGCAATGAGAAAAAATGAAATATGGCCTTTTGTAGCAACGTGGATGGAACTGGAGAGTGTGATGCTAAGTGAAATAAGCCATACAGAGAAAGACAGATACCATATGGTTTCACTCTTATGTGGATCCTGAGAAACTTAACAGGAACCCATGGGGGAGGGGAGGAAAAAAAAAAAAAAAAAAGAGGTTAGAGTGGGAGAGAGCCAAAGCATAAGAGACTGTTGAGAACTGAGAGCAAACTGAGGGTTGATGGGGGGTGGGAGGGAGGAGAGGGTGGGTGATGGGTATTGAGGAGGGCACCTTTTGGGATGAGCACTGGGTGTTGTATGGAAACCAATTTGACAATAAATTTCATATATAAATAAAAAAAAAACCATATGACTACTAAGGGATCAACCAGATTGTAACCAATAACCTGTATGTAATTTTGGAAGAGAAGATATGTTCTGACGTCTGGTGTTTCATTCTTTTAGATCAACGAAAACTTCATCTGATCCTCATTTTTCATGCTGAAACCATATCACAATCTCATAAGCATCAACATTAATGATTAAAAATTCCGTATCAGTGTTAAGAGCCAGTCTGCTTGGGATCAAATGCTAGCTCCTCCCTTTACTAGTTGTATGACCTCAAATTGTTCCATCTCTCTGGATGCCATTTTCTCATCTGTAAAATGCAGGTATTAATAGCATGTTTCTTATCATGAGTAAGGAACAGATGAACTTACATTTCTGAGTTATTTAGAACAGTGTTTGGTATATAATCAGTACTATGTAAAGGTTTGTTATGTAAACACTTATTGAGTATCTATTGCCCTAAAGGGATTCAACAACAGCTTGATCATAGTTAAAAGGCACAAAAGAGAGACGAGTTTAAGTTTCTACTTTGATTTTAAAAACTTATATTCTAGTGCCCATAAATGGGTCAAATACATTGAATATAGTAATTATATAAGGTACTTCATCCATCTTATGGTTTAATATAAGCCTATGAACAATTTGGATTACCTCCTTAGAGGCTGGGATGTTCTTTTGGAGAAGGCTAGGTGATGCATGTCTGCTAAAAAGTGTCCAGCCTCCCACTGTCTTCCAGTGCTAAGATTCTGTGAGTTAGAAACAAAAAGATTCTACTAATCATTTTTTTTTTTAAAAGCATAACAAAGTTTATTTTTTTTATTTTGAGGGAGAGAAAAAGTGCACAGGCATGAGTTAGGTAGGGGCTGAGAGAAAGGGAGAGAGAGAATCCCAAGCAGGCTCCATGCTGTCAATGCAGAGCTCTACCCAGGGCTAGATCTCACCAACCATGAGATCATGACCTGAGCTGAAGTCAAGAGTTGGACACTTAACTGACTGAGCCACACAGGCACCCCACTAATAATTCTTTTAAAGAGCATAGACTAGAGCATTCAGAGCCTTTTCTAGAGAGAACAAATACAAAAGAGGTAAGAGTAAGGAAGAGCTCTCTTGGCTTTGGCTTTCCTACTCATTTCCTTTTCCTTGTTCATCCCTCACGGTGCCCTCTCTCAAACACATGAAGTTCATCCATGAGGGAGAAAAATGGATACAAAAGGACAGTCTCAGGTGGAGGGGAGTCTGGTACCCTCTCTGGGTTCTTTGGGGCTGATTATAAAATCATCTGAGATCATTATGAACTATTGGCAGAGGTATGTTCTTTTCCTCAAGCCAGCTGGCTCCCTGACTTATAGTGCAGGACTGGTGATTCAAAGGACAGGTGAGGGCCTAGAAGTGAGTGCTAATTAGACAGTGTTGACTGAACAGGGTGGTGAGAGTCCCGGGAAGTGCAAAGTGCCATTGTGTGTACTAACCTAAGGCTTGAACATGTGTGATGAGGCATTATTTTCCAAGGAAATAAATTATGGCTAAACTTGGGTGGGAGGGAGTATTTTCTGATCATATCAAGAGAAGAAAAATACAAAACAAAACAGGGATGTTCTTGGATTAACAGTCTCATCTGTGAACTGAGGGAGGTAGGTTCGAAAGTTTCCGTGGTTCCTGCTCCCACTGATACTCTCTGAATCTATGCATAAAACACACTGGAACCTACTGAGTTTGTCTCCTGCTTGTCTTCTAATTTTTGCCTTCCAACTTCTACTGTCACATGGATATCATATTGTCACTTACCGCTTCCTGCTTAAATCTACAAATCTTGAGCCTAGTTCCCCTATGGTCAGAACCTAAGTCGTATTGAAATATACTGATGTTTGTTGATAAGCTAAAGACAATGGCCAGAGGGCAACCCTCTAGTCTACGGTAGCATTTGTACATTTTTCCTAAGGCCTGTCTCCTCCATCACATTTACCTTGGGACAGGGACTCTATTTCAGTCCAAGGCAGCACGAAGGCTTGTGTCAAGGATGGCCTATAGAGCAATAAATGGATGGCACAGTATTGACGGTGTTACTGCAGTCAGACCCTCTATGAAACTCAATCAGACCCTCTATGTGAGATTGTAGAAACTATGTGTGTGTGTGGGGGGGGGGGGGGCCTCCTTGATTTTCAATGGTCCTAGGTCAAAAATCACATAAATATTTAAAGCAGAGGAAAAAACTCTTACTTGTAGCCATTAAGTAAGCTCTGGCTAGCTTAGCTGGAGTTTAGTGCACAGACTCATAAACCAGATGGGGGGCCCCAAATTATTAATATATGGGAATATTTAAAACATATAGAAACTAAGCAAAATTATAGCAAGTTAAACCCAATAATATATATAAAGGATAATATGATGAAATGGGGTGGTCCAACATTTGAAAATCAATCAATGTAATTCACCATATTTTAGAAAACTATTTGACCATCTCAACAGAGATAGAAAAGCATTTTGCAAAATCCAACTGATACAAATTCTCAGTAAACTAGGAAAATGAAGGAATTTCCTCGACCTAATAAAGGATATCTATGAAAAAAACCAAAGATAATACCATACTTAACAGTGAAAGACTGAATGCCTTCTCCTCAAACATCAAGAATAAAGCAAAAATGTCCACTCTCACCACTTCTATTCAACATTAAAGGCACCGCCACTACAATATGGCAAGAAAAAGAAATAGTAAACAACTAGTTTGTAAGGAGAAGTAAAATTGCCTTTTTTAATAAAACACTAAAGTCTATGTAGAAAATCTTATGAAAGTTCCAAAAAAGAAAAAAACCCCAAAAAACTAAGTTAAGAAAGGTTGCAACTTACAGGACCAAAATATAAAAATCAATTTTATTTCTGTACACCAAGAATGGACAATCAGAAATTGAAATTTAAAAACAATTTATAGTAGAATAAAAATATAAACCACTTAGGAATATATCTAACAAAAGATGAACAAGTCCTATACACTGAAATTAAACCTAGTTAATGGAGAGATATACTTTGCTTATGAGTTAGAAGACAATGTTTTGAAGATGTCGGTTCTCTGAAATTGATCTACTGATTCAACACAATCTCAGTTCAAATTCCAACAGGCTTTTAGACAGACATTGACAAGCTAATTCTAAAATTCATACAGAAATGCAAAGGACTAAAATGACTGGTTTCAAGACGTACTATAAAGCTACAGTAGTCAAATCAGTGTAATATTGGCATAAAGGCAAACAAAGAGACTAATGGAAGGGAATAAAAGCCCAGAAAGAGACCTATAAATATACAAACAACAAATTTTTGACAAAGTTACAAAGGCAATTTAGTGGAGAAAGGATAATATTTTTTAAGTGTATTTATGTATTTTGAGAGAGAAAGAAAGAAAAATTCAGTCTATACCTCACACCATATATAGAAACTAATTCAAAACAGATCATAAGGGGGTGCCAGGCTGGCTCACTTGGCAAAACATGACTCTTGATCTTAGAGTCATGGGTTTGAGTCCCATGTTGGGCATATAGAGCTTACCAAATAACAAATAAATAAAATCTTTTAAACAAACAACAACAAAGTAGATCACAGGTCTGAACCTATGTATATTATCCATGCCTCGAAGAAAAAAGGAGGAAATCTTTGTGAGCGTGGATTAGATAAGAACTCCTTACATATGACATCAAAAATATGACCAATTATGATTTGACTTCATGAAAATTAAAAACTTCAGCTGTTATTATTGAGAGAATTAAAAGGGAATCCATAGATAAGGAGAAAATATTTGCAAACCATAATCTGATAAATGTCTTATACCTAGAATATATAAATACTATAATGAACTTGATAATAAGAAAATAATAAGGAAACAAACAATTCAATTGAAAAATGGGCAAAAGATGTTAACAAGGTCACTAAGGAAGATATATAGATAGCAAATAAGCACACGAAAAGATGCTCTAGTCATTAGGGAAATGAAAATTAAAAATCACAATGAAATATGACTATACACCTATTAAAATGATCAAAATTAAAAAAATTGATGAAAGCAAATACTGGCTAGGATGTAGAAGGACTGGAACTCTCAAATACTGATAGGAAAGTAAAATGATATGTCACTTTGGAAAGTAAAAGTAAAACTTTTACTTGGGGTAAAGGTTAAACGTTCACCTACCATATAATTTAGCATTCCATTCCTAGTTTTTTATTTAAGAGAAAAGTATAAATCCATTTAAAGACTTGTACACAAGTACTTTTGTTTGTAATATTAAAAAACTGAAAACAATTCAAATATCAACTGAATGCATACACTGGGATATATATCACATGTATAGATATATGTGTCATATGTATGTGTGTACATATATATGTAATGGAATTCTATTCATCAATAAAAATAAATTATTCATACAATGCAACATAAATATATATTTTAATAACACTGAGTAAAAGAAGCCAGGTCAAAAAAAAAAAAAGGAAAAAGGTACATACTGTATGTTCTATTTACATAAATCTAGAAAATGCAAATAAATGCATAGTGACAGAATGCAGATCAGCGGTTACCTCAAAGTAGTGAGTAGAAGGAGGAGGGGATTCCAAAGGGTAGCAAGAAACTTTTGACAGTGATGGACATATTCATTACCTTGGTTGTACGGATATACAGACATATGTCAAAACTTATCAAATTTTACCCATTAACTAGGTGTTATTGTCAATTAAACCTAAATAATGTTAAAGAAATGATGAAATCCAAAAAAATCAACTGGAACATGAATACTGTAAATTAGAGTAGAGTAATAACTTTGTGGGATGGTGGGGAGTTGGGTACATCACATAGACGGAGGTTCTTGGGCTAGTAGCAAAGTTCTATTTCTTGACCTGGTGGTGATACCAGGGCACTTGCTATAAAAAGCAAGCCATTCATTATATATGAAATCATCACGTATACAAATTATATAATAAGCTATATTTCTCAATAAGTATTAAGCCATATATTTGTTTTGTGTGCCATATATTCTGGATCTGTGTTTTATTTTACAATAAAAATATCTCTTAATCCTAAAAAAAAAAAAGTTAAGGAAATAGTGGCTTGAGAGGAAGAGACACATAAAATATGACTCAGCTTACGATAGGCACATTTCCAACTTTTATTCCCAGGACTATACAATACTGAGGAAAAGGAAATTGAAATGATATGTGGTTAAATTGAAAATGAAGTTAAATAGACTTGTTAAATGGCTGGAGCATTTAACGAACATTTCCTAAATGTGAGAGGGAAGCTTGCTTAATGCTATCGCAAGTTGGGTGTGTACCTGTGACCTTTCGGACCTGAGTGGGAGAACTGGCTGGGAGGTTGGCAGGAGCGCAGGGTGGGGCTCAGCAGATGCCATTGAAGCTAGGGAACAGACATTAGTGAGAAAGAAAGGGAAGGGGCCAAAGATCAGCAGGTCTTGGCATGTTCTAGATGAAATCCATCACGGGGTGGTACAGGACAACAGTTTACAGTGAAGGCTCTAGAGTCAGATTGCCTGGATTTCTAATTTCATTCTACACTTAGACAAGTATTTTCCTGGTGTCTGCCTCACTTTCCTCATTTGTAATGTCCTGACAATGATGTGAAATGTTGTGAAATTTAAATGAGATAATACCTGTACGCCACTTAGAAATAATGCCTGACAGCCAGTAAGCAAGTTACCAATTGTTACAGCTAAACTTACAAATCTTAGTAGCTAACTGAAGGAACATGAGTTTAAAAAGACCTTATTGCATTCAGGCTACTTCTAGGACTTGCCATGATAAACACCTGCTAGGAGCTCCTGCCAGGAAATCTGTTTATTTTTTATTTATTTATTTTTTTCAACGTTTATTTATTTTTGGG